>NW_027195842.1:0-129703 GCF_038502225.1 Cherax quadricarinatus
TTAAATATGACACCTCAACTAAGCTACCTCCAGCCTTATTGTAATGTTTAAAGCCCATGTGTCTTTTTTATAATACATCAGCCAAATCAAATCAAGGTAGGGTGACCCAGAAAGAAGATGCACATTCACCATCACTCATTCAATCACTGTCTTGCCAGAAGTGTGCTGACAGCACACTTCTTGCAACATCCCCACCCCTCCTTAACAGTGCAGGCACTCTTTCAATCTCCAAGACTTGAGTCCAATGCTTCCAACCTCCTCCTCACACTGCAATGTTTAAAACCTATGTCTCACACAGTGTTGGTGCCACTATTTTTGCCTCCACAGATAAACTTTTGATTCCATAAATGCCTTAACACACCACCTACTTCTGCCCCTCCATTGTCTATTCTACTCCCAAATATGTGAATACATTCATTTCCTCCATACTCCCTCCATCTAATCTCATATCCAATCTCTCACTACTTAACTTTCATTTTTTTACTCTCATCACTTTGCTCTTTTCCATATTCACAATAACCCTTAAACTGTCCAAATGTAGATCTATGTTCGCTCGCGTAGCGCTCTGAACGTAGATCTATGTTCGCTCGCGTAGCGCTCTGAACGTAGATCTATGTTCGCTCGCGTAGCGCTCTGAACGTAGATCTATGTTCGCTCGCGTAGCGTTCTGAACGTAGATCTATGTTCGCTCGCGTAGCGCTCTGAACGTAGATCTATGTTCAATTTTGCATGTTTTCTTCTGAAAAAAAAAAAAAACTTAGATCTATGTTTGGACAGTTTACGGGCTAATTCCCTTCTTTTGCAATTATTATAAAAACTAAGTGCTAAACCCAGAAGGGTCATACAGCACTGCAGGGGTAAAGTGTGCTGAAGGTTTAATATGACTGATCTGATACTAGTAAGGATGGAGTTTACCTGGAGAGAGTTCCGGGGGTCAACGCCCCCGCGGCCCGGTCTGTGACCAGGCCTCCTGGTGGATCAGAGCCTGATCAACCAGGCTGTTACTGCTGGCTGCACGCAAACCAACGTACGAGCCACAGCCCGGCTGGTATAACAGAGGGAGAGTTAGTAAAGGCAGTGAGGATTGCTCAAGGAAGTATAATCAAAGTTTGGTAATAAATCTATTGCTGTCAAAAAGTCAAAGAGGGAGTCTGTGTTAAAGGTGGGGCTGTCAGCGAGGAGGAAAGACAAAATAAGGGTGTTAGAGCAGTGACAATGTCAGAGGGAATTCTGCATCCTTGCTGATAGACAGGACAGTCCAATAGGATATGGCAAACTGAAACTGAAGAGGTGCCCAGTTCCACTCTGTGGCACTGGGCAATACATAAGATACCCACATATCTTATGCATCGGGTACATGTGTGCCCGAGGCAAAGATGGGAAAGTGTAGTCACCTAACCACGACATTGATAAGAAGACCAGAATCCTAAACCTGGCTTCAGAGAATACAATTTGTTTTGAATCAACTCAGACCAAGGTTGTTGCCAACAGTTATAAAGGTGGCAAGAGATTACAACAAAACAGTCTGAGAATGAATGCCCCTATATGAAATGTGAAGGTCTTGCACCTCTGACTGTGCACCAGAGTCTGCCTGCTTGTTGCCCTGAACATCAACATGGCCAGAGACCCAACAGAAAACGATTTTTTTTTTTGCTAGAAATATGGCACATTCAAAGTTATATATGAAAAACTAGATGATACACAAATAACCCGCACATAGAAGAGAAGAGCTTACGACGACATTTCGGTCCGACTTGGACCATTTATAAAGTCACACTAACGAAAAGGAGAGAAGGAGGGGTATATATAGGCAGGAGGCAGTAGCAGTAGTAGTAGTGGTGAAGGTAATAAGGAGGAGGAGCCAGTCAAATACTAAGAAAGAAGAGCACTGCAAGGGAGCTAGGTGCCCACAGAGGGTAAGAGCAAGAACACAGAGGGGGAAAAAATAAATAATGAAGGAACAAATACACAGGGCAGAAGAAAGACAACCCAAAGGAGAAAAAGGAAAGGGGAAGAGGGAGAAGAAGAAAAAGGAGGAATCAGGTTAAGTCACGGGTGTTCTGAAGTTTGGAGCATTTAACAATGTAGTGGGAAAGGTAGGAATCTACAAAGATAAGGCCAGGACTAAGATTCATACAAGGAAAGTTGTGTATTAGGGAGGATTCAACCAGATGGCGACTGTTGAAGTTGGAAATAGGTAAGACAATTTTAGCAGAAGACCAGTCAATAGGATGGCTGTGATTCTGACGGGAGAGAAAAGAGCATTTTTAGCATCGGCAAGCCTAATACTACTTTTGTGCTCCCTAAGTCTGTCAGAAAGAGATCGGCTAGTTTCTCCAAAGTATTGAAGAGGACAGGAGGAACAAGAAATAGAGAAGACACCAGGAGCATCTGTAGAGGGAGAAGAGGTATGAAGAAGATTAGTGCGAAGAGTGTTAGTCCGGCGGAAAGCAAGTTTGATGTCTAAGGAACGGAGAGAGTTGTTGAGATTAGAAAGACTGGAAATGTAGGGAAGGCAGAGGACAGAAGAGTTCCCAGGAGTAGAGAGTTTGGGAGAAAAGAAATTACGTTGAAATTACGTGAGAAGGCAGAGTCAATGAAATGGGAAGGGTAGCCAAGACAGGAAAATGAATTATGAAGAGTGGAAATTTCTGATTGAAGGAACTGAGGATCACAAATGCAGAGAGCATGGAGAAAGAGGGACATAAGAACACTTTTCTTGACAGAGGAAGCATGATAAGAAAAGTAGTGAATGTACATGCCACTGTGCATAGGCTTGTGGTTAAAGGAAAAGGCAAAACCTGTAGATGAGCAGTGGACATGGACATCAAGGAAAGGAAGCAAGGAATTAGATTCCCATTCAGCTTTAAACTTAATGGAAGGGGCAAGATTATTAAGAGCTTCAAGAAATGGTTGGAAGAGACTGGAGTCATGAGGCCACAGAGCAAAGATGTCATCTACATAGCGGAGCCAGAGTGAAGGATGCACATCGATAGTAAGAAGAAGAACAGTCTCAAAGTATTCCATGTAAAGATTAGCAAGGACAGGAGAAAGAGGAGAGCCCATAGCGACATCGAAGGTGTGAGAATAATATTTCCCTTGGAAGGAAAAGGAATTAGAGTCCACACAGAGGCGGATAAGATCAAGAAAGACATCAGTAGGTATAGGGAGATGAAGAAACCCTTCATTGGTCTTCTCTCTAAGAAAATCAAGGACATCATCAAAAGGGACAGTGGTGAAGAGGGACTCAATGTCAAGACTAAGCATCTTACAGGTCGGGAGAGAGCAAACCCATTCAATGAAGTCTTGAGAGTGACAGAGGTGGGCAGGACAAAAAGTACCATGAAAGGGAGTGAAGGTTTTGGCCAGCCAAGAAGCAAGAGAATAAAAGACAGAACCTCTAGAGGATATGATAGGATGTTGAGGAATACCAAGTTCCTTAGACATCAAACTTACTTTCCTCACTAATCTCGTTCATACCTCTCCTTCCTCTACAGATGCTCCTGGTGTCTACTCTATTTCTTGTTCCTCCTGTCCTCTTCAATACTTTGGAGAAACTGGCCGATCTCTTTCTGACAGACTTAGGGAGCACAAAAGTAGTGTTAGGCTTGCCAACACTAACAATGCTCTTTTCTGTCATGTCACAGATCACAGCCATCCTATTGATTGATTGCTAAAACTGTCTTCCCTACTTCTAACTTCAACAGTCGCCATCTGGTTGAATCCTCCCTAATACACAACTTTCCTTGTATGAATCTTAGTCCTGGCTTCATCTCTGTAGATTCCTTCCTTTCCCACTACATTGTTAAATGCTCCAAACTTCAGAACACCCGTGACTTAACCTGATTTCTCCTTTTTCTTCTTCTCCCTCTTCCCCTTTCCTCTTTCCTTTTTCTCCTTTGGGTTGTCTTTCTTCTGCCTTGTGTATTTGTTCCTTCATTATTTATTTTTCTCCCCTCTGTGTTCTTGCTCTTACCCTCTGTGGGCACCTAGCTCCCTTGCAGTGCTCTTCTTTCTTAGTATTTGACTGGCTCCTCCTCCTTATTACCTTCCCCACTACAACTACCTTCTACCTCCACCACCACTACTACTACTACTACTACTACTACTACCACCTCCTGCCTATATATACCCCTCCTCCTCTCCTTTTTATTAGTGTAACTTTGTAAATGGTCCAAGTTGGACCAAAACGTCATCGTAGGCTCCTCTCTTCTATGTGCGGGTTATTTGTGTATGGTTCCATTCACGGTATTGTGCCTTTTGTTGTTAACTGGAGTTGAAGTTTTGGCAGTAAAGATCGAGAACCATAACCTGGTCATTGTGGTTGTACACAAGCCTCCAGATGCAACATCCCAACAATTCTGGGAACAGGCTTTGAAAACTGACCAGTCTGGAAAATCTTCCAGCTCCTGCCCCCTACATCTTGCTCCTGTGGGATTTCAACTTAAGGCATCTTAAATGGAGGAATATAGCAAATAATGTTGTAGCAGAGACAACACCAGGAGGCAGCTCAGATGAAAACTCACACATACACAAGCTTTTAAATCTTTCTTTCTTTCAACACACTAGCCGTATCCCACCGAGGTGGGGTGGCCCAAAAGGAAAAACTAAAGTTTCTCCTTTTACACTTAGTAATATATACAGGAGAAGGGGTTACTAGCCCCTTGCACCCTTTTAAATCTCTGCACAAAATTCACCTTAAACCAACAAAATGTGATCAGTCACGAGGGAGCCTTCACCAAATTCAACTTCAATAACAAAAACAAAGTGGGACCAAGTAAATTCAGTCCTAAATGATATAAACTGGGATGATAGCCTAAGCAACACAGACCCCAACCTAAATCTAGAACAGATTAACTCTGTGGCACTCCTTTAAGGAAAAAGAGGAGGAGATGTAAACTAGAAAGAGAGAGGCACTCCCTATACAGGCGAAAGCAAAGAATAACAGAGCGGTTAAAAGAGGCCAATATATCTACAATACGTAGTAGGTTGGTAAACAGCAACCGCCCAGGGAGGCACTACTGTCCTACCAAGTGAGTGTAAAACGAAAGCCTGTAATTGTTTTACATGATGGTAGGATTGCTGGTGTCCTTTTTTCTGTCTCTTGAACATGCAAGATTTCAGGTATGTCTTGCTACTTCTACTTACACTTAGGTCACACTACACATATATGTACAAGCACATATATACACACCCCTCTGGGTTTTCTTCTATTTTCTTTCTAGTTCTTATTCTTGTTTATTTCCTCTTATCTCCATGGGGAAGTCGAACAGAATTCTTCCTCCATAAGCCATGCATGTTGTAAGAGGCGACTAAAATGCCGGGAGAAAGGGGCTAGTAACCTCTTCTCCTGTATATATTACTAAATGTAAAAGGAGAAACTTTCGTTTTTCCTTTTGGGCCACCCCGCCTCGGTGGGATACGGCCGGTGTGTTAAAAAAAGAAAGAAAGAAATATCTACAATACGTAGGGAGACACTGGTCAGAGAAATAGCAAACATCAAACTAAAGATAAAGGAATCTTACAGGAGCCACGAAATGCTGGAAGAACTAAAAGCCATAAATGAAATCAAAAGAAAACCAAAGTATTTATTTTCTTATGTCAAATCAAAGTCGAGAACAACATCCAGTATTGGGCCCCTACTTAAACGAGATGGGTCTTACACAGATAACAGCAAGGAAAGGAGTGAGCTACTCAAGTCATGATATGATTCAGTTTTTAGCGAGCTGCTAACCAGACAGAGTCGAAGACCTAAATGAATTTTTTATGAGAGAGCCACTGAATATGGTAGACATAAACCTATCTGGTATTATCCTGGTGCCAAATGACTTCGAAAAGATGATAAATGACATGCCCATGCACTCTACCCCAGGCCCAGACTCATGGGCCTGGGACTCATCAAGAATTGCAAGAAGCCCCTATCACGACCTTTTAGCATTCTATGGAGAGGGAGCATGGACACGGATCATCCCACAGCTGCTAAAAACAATAGACATAGCCCCACTCCACAAAGGAGGCAGTAGAGCAATAGCAAAGAACTACAAACCAATAGCACTAACATCCCACATCATAAAAATCTTTGAAAGGGTTCTAAGAAGCAAGATTGCCACCCATCAGTCACACAACCCAGGGCAGCATGGGCTTAGAGCAGGTCGCTCCTGTCTGTCCCAGCTACTGGACCACTATGACAAGGTCCTGGATGCTCTAGAAGACAAATAAAAAGCAGATGTAATATACACAGACTTTGCAAAAGCCTTTGACAAGTGTGACCATGGTCAGTGGCATCGTAAGAGAGGGGGTCGCCACCCCAGGTGACACCATCTAGGGGTGTCACCATAGAGCCTCTAAAGAAGGTGACACTAATGCCCAAAACAGTGCTGTAGCAACATAAGAGAAGAATCCTTCATTTCTATATCCTCTTGAGTGATTATAGTCAAAATAGGCCTGTATAGGTATTACAACTCAGGAGTCCAAATGGCCTGTTATCCTGGGTGTAAAGGGAGCAAAATAAACACAGCAGAAAACTTTTGACTTATATTATCCTTCACCAATTTAGAACAGAAGTATGTACACTATGTACAGTGATAGGTATTAGTGCACTCCATGGTAAGCAAGGCAGAATAGAAGCCACTAGAGAGCAGACCATGCTTCAACCAGCTCTAGAATGGGAATGACAAGGGCAGACAGGAGAGTGGTACCCACATAACCTCTGCAATTGCCAAAACCATCTTCTCATTGGCTGGAACCTGGGTACTGGTTGAACAACGGGGCCCCATCGTCAACCCTCAGTCACCTGGTTCGCTGGTTGGGGGAGATAGCCTGTAATTGAGGGTGTGTACATGCGCCGAATAAAGGTTACGTACTCTTTGCATGCCACAATAGGGAAAATCATTGATTTTGATGATGCAGGATTAAAGGCAATAAAATGTAAGATCAGATTCACTGAGATGTTTACATGTACTCAAGGTCAAATCAGAACTAGTGTTTCTCTGATATTGCAACTTTTTCTTTATTTTTCAAGTTCTGTTTTTTGCACTGTTGAAGATGAAAAATGTAGGATCTGTTGCCTGTACTCAAAGTGGTATCCGAGTTTGTTTCTCAATATTACTACGATTTTTATTTTATCATTAATAAAGTTGAGAAGCATTCTCCTGTTCGGTTTATGGCCCTTAAACATTCTCATTGCAAAACATTAGTCATTGGACATGCAGTAGTGACGTAACTATAGTTTACTTCCCCCATCCCCCTGCCCTTTGATTTCATGGGGGTGACACCTACCTTAGCAACGCCACTGACCATGGTGAAATAGTGCACAAAATGCGTGATAAAGAAATAAAAGGAAAAGTTGGTAGATGGATCTATAATTTCCTAACAAATAGAATTCAGAGTACATAGTAGTATACAGAGTAAAGTCTGAGGCGGCTATGAAAAGCTCTGCTCCACAAGACACAGTACTTGCTTACATCTTGTTTCTCATCCTTATATCTGACATAGACAGGGATATAAGCCACAGTGCCATGTCTTCCTTTGCAGATGACACTCAAATTTGCATGACAGTGTCCTCCACTGATGATGCAGCAAGATTTCAGGCAGACATCAACCAAATCTTTAAATGGGCTGCAGAAACAATATGAAATTCAATGATGAGAAATTTCAATTACTCCAATATGGAAAACGTGAGAAAATTAAAAATACATAAGAGTATAGAACAAATTCCAACCACACAATAGAGCCAAAAACTAATGTAAAAGACCTGGGAGTGATCATGTCAGAAGATCTCACCTTCATAGACCATAACATTGTATCAAGTGCATCTGCTAGAAATATGACAGGATGGATAATGAGAACCTTCAAAACTAGGGATGCCAAGTCCATGATGGCACTCTTCAGGTTGCTTGTTCTATCTTGGCTGGAATATTGCTGCACACTAACAGCACCTTTCAAGGCAGGTGAAATTGCTGCCCTAGAAAATGTACAGAGAACCTTCATGGCACACACAACTGCAATAAAACACCTCAATTACAAGGAACACTTGAAATTCCTCAACCTGTACTCCCTAGAACGCAATCGGGAAAGATACATGATTATATACATTTGGAAAATCCTAGAGGGATTAGTATCAAACTTGCACATGAAAATCACTCCCTATGAAAGCAAAAGACCCGGCAGATGATGCAACATGCCCCCAATGAAAAGCAGGGGCACCACTAGCACGATAAGAGACAACACAATAAGTGTCAGGGGCCCAAGACTGTTCAGCTGCCTCCCGACATACAAGGGGGATTACCAATAGACCCTTGGCTCTCTTCAAGAAGGCGCTGGACAGGCACCTAAAGTCAGTAACTGACCATCCGGGCTGTGGTTTGTGCGTCGGGTTGCATGCGCCCAACAGTAACAGCCTGAATTATCAGGTCCTGATCCACCATGAGGCCTGGTCACAGACCAGGCCACAGAGGTGTTGACCCCCAAAACCCTCTCCAGGTACACTTGGTCAAATTTACTCTATTATCAAAATCTGCACACAAAAGACTTCAAAATGGCTCCATGCCTGGAAAATGGAAGTAATATGGACACAGCTATGAAGAAATATCACCCACCAATCATGACGTAACTGCCACCTCTAACAAAAAATAAAAAAACAACCAATCACCTCGAAGTTTTGCTTCCCTCTCCATCCTGCCAATCTGCAGCTACCAATCACCTTCCAGTTCAAGATATACCCACCATTCGAGTTTCAACCTGCACAGCTTACTTCTCATGCGTTCCACGTTGTTAGCCACTCCTGATTCTGCAGTCTATCCCACGATCGCCTAGCTGCTGGGTTAAGGCCTGGCACTTTTTCTACGACTATGGACACTCCTCTTCAACGCTATTCTTCGCCTGTCCTAGGATGTCTTCCCCACTCACTCCAATGGAGTCTTACCTAAATTCTCTTGATCTTGATACAGCAGTGAACTGTATATTGTAATAAACAGAACAGAGGAAAGCAGCTCAAACATACATTATTTAGGTATGCATACTGGTCAGAGAGCCCATTGTAAGTCTGAGTCATCGGTAAATGAGTACGTCGCTTAGTGAGGAGAGGCTGCCTATACCAATGTGTGTATTTCTTATTGAATATACGTTTATTGTAAGGTGTGTATGTCTGTGTTTATACATTGTTAGTAAACATGCTTTCACACTGCATGCTATTGTGTATTGTCTCAGCACAAGAACTTCTCAAACATAAAACTGAAAACAATGGCAAAAACTTTCAAGAACATCTTAAAATTTGTAGCCACTGTGAACAATTTGTGACCAATGTGAACAATCTGTGACCAATGTGAACAATTTGTAACCAATATGAACAATTTGTAACCAATGAGAACAATTTGCTACTAACCATCTTGCCAAGTTAACTGTAGAGTAGTTTGTGTAGCAACTCATACATAGTATTTATTATCCCCCAAGAGACCAGCGCTCGAGAATAATTCACATGAACGCCATGGAAAATCTTTCTGAATTTTCTTCCTCGGGCATTATAGACTTCAAGAAATGTTCGGTGTATTGGCTGAAACGGACCACCGACCTGATGAATATAAAAAAATGAATATATATCAAAGTCAGTTAGGAGTTAATAAGGGTATCATAAAGAAAACTGAGAAGGGGGTGAGGTATTTTGGGCATGTAGAGAGGACGGAGCCAAAATGATGACCAAGAGGGTGTATATATCTAGAGTGGAAGGAAGGAGGGGCAAAGACCATCTCAGGAAGGATTGGAAGAAGGAATAAAAAATATGGTTTTGAGTGACAAGAGCCTGACCCTCCAGCACATTTAATGACAGCAGTTTGGAGGGATATGTTGTGTATCTTTATACGTATATGCTTCTAAACTGTTGTGTTCTGAGCACCTCTGCAAAAACAGTGATTATGTGTGAGGTAAAAGTGTTGAATGATGAAGGTATTTTCTTTTTGGGGATTTTCTTTCTTTTTGGGTCACCCTGCCTCGGTGGGAGACAGCCGACTTCTTAATAAAAAAAAAATGTTAAATTAGATCCTGACCATCCAGTTGGTTTATGAGAGGATGTTAGATTAGAGCCTGACCATCCAGCAGGTTTATGAGAGGATGTTAGACTAATATGAGCAGAGGCATGTGATTTTTATGACTGACATGTTTTTGGAGTGTAAGAAAGTAATATTTTGTGAGGGGATTCAAGGAAATTGGTTAGCTGGGCTTGAGTCCTGGAGGTGGGAAGTACAGCACCTGAACTCTGAAGGAGGGTTAGGAGATTGTAGTTCAGAGGTTCATTTCAATTATGATGTTTGCACACTTCTGGAAGACAGCTATTGAATGAATGATGATGAATGCATTTCCTTCTTTTTGGGCAGCTCTATCTTGGTGGGAGATGGCCAGTGTGTTGAAAGAAAACTAAATCAAAGAATATCATTACTGAACATGAGCATTATATAAGCTGTTATTGGACATGCTGACAGACTGAAAACAAAGAAAATGCCCAAAAAGAAAGTATTTGTTTCCATTATGACTATACTGAGATAAGGTTACTGTTAAGTATATACATACCAATATATACAAACACTAAGGTATCTCTAACAGCGATACCTCACAATAAAAACATACAGGAATATACACAATCTCAAGTGATCACAGGGAAAGACCTATCCCATATGATCACAGGGAAAGACCTATCTCAAGTGATCACAGGGAAATATCTCAAACTGTGATCCAACTCTATCAGAAAAGATATAGAAGTGGAAAAACTATTTATAAATCCAAAACACAGGTAAGGCATATCTATGTATATATACATTTGCTTCAGAAATCCACTTTAGCTGAGGTCAAAAAAGTGTGTGCTTGTTTCTCACTTTGCATTAATCAATATTTATAGCACTTTAATACAATATACACAAGTTTATCTTAAATATTTACTAAACTAATACATTGGTTCTCACCTGGCACTGCTGGTGAGACTTAATGACATTAAGTGGGTACATGACAGTGGAGATGAATGCTCCCAAGACAGCACCTGAAACAAAGTCTCTGATGATGTGGCTCCACCAAGTGTTGCCAGCAGCTGGTAGACTTTCTTTTATGTGACCTCTCAGGCTGAAGAAGAGAATGTTGCTGGGTCCATTGCGCAGAAGTATGGGAACTATCCCACGGTAATACTCTGACACCCCATACTGCCTCAGATCTTGGGCTATGTGTAGGCTGTTTCTAAAAAAAAAAAAAAAAAGTATTTTCTGAGTGCTCATAATTAAGATATAATGTAATGGTTGGGTATTATCTATAAACACAATACTTTTATGGTTGATGACAGCCAGGCAATAATAATCAGTAACTGAGCATAACTTAAGGATACACTCTAAGTTTCACTACTACAAGTTCTAGATATTATCAAGACTGCCGGCAGATCTTACAAAGATTCAAAATAAACTCTGTAGCTGCAGAATTTTTCTGACTTTTGTAGGTCAATTCCACCATCTTGTTCATAGTTTCAAATTTAATATGTGTATGAGTAGCTTCAATCATTCTCATGTGTGGTCATTAATGAAAATTAAATAGGTGATACATGAAAGAAGATACAGACACCATTTTTGTATGAGTTTATCCTACAGCAAGTTATAATGTAGATTTCATATTAGACTATAATTATGATGGCAAGAGTTACATCAATCCACAAAGGAGGTGATCCTACTGATTTAAATAACTATAGACATATATCATATATATTAACCTAGGTAGTAGGTTGGTAAACAGCAACCACCCAGGGAGGTACTACCGTCCTGCCAAGTGAGTGTAAAACGAAAGCCTGTAATTGTTTTACATGATGGTAGGATTGCTGGTGTCCTTTTTTCTGTCTCATGAACATGCAAGATTTCAGGAATGTCTTGCTACTTCTACTTACACTTAGGTCACACTACACATACATGTACAAGCACATATATACACACCCCTCTGGGTTTTCTTCTATTTTCTTTCTAGTTCTTATTCTTGTTTATTTCCTCTTAACTCCATGGGGAAGTGGAACAGAATTCTTCCTCCGTAAGCCATGCGTGTTGTAAGAGGCGACTAAAATGCCGGGAGCAAGGGGCTAGTAACCTCTTCTCCTGTATATATTACTAAATGTAAAAGGAGAAACTTTCGTTTTTCTTTTTGGGCCACCCCGCCTCGGTGGGATACGGCCGGTGTGTTGAAAGAAAGAAAGATATATCAAACTTAGCCCTTCTATCTAAAATCTTAAAAAAAATAATTCACAAGCAAGTTTACTCCTACTTTGTACCCCACAACATACTTAACCTTTGCCAGTTTGGATTTAGGTCAAGCAAAAGTACAAATGATGCAATTATACATATGCTTGAACTTTTATATACGGTGCTGGAAAAAAAGGAAATTCCATTGGGCCTCTTCATAGACCTATAGAAAGCATTTGATAAAGTTGACCACAATCTCTTGCACCTAAAACTCGAACATTACAGGGTCAGAGGACACTCACTTGATTATCTAAAATCATATCTTAGCAATAGAACCAGTATGTATGCACAAATGGTGTTTTTTTTATTTATTTTATTTATTAACAATTTGAGCATACATACAGAGGTACAAAAAAATACAGATAAGAGCAGCATGCCAAAGCCACTTATACTATGCATAGCATTACAGGCTGGCTTAAAATTAACTAAGCAATGATGAAATCAGTGATAATACATTATTGTAAACAGATAACTATAAAGCACAAATAGGTATTACAAAGACAGGTCATATGGTTGCATGCATTGTTGTACATTCAGTCGTATGGAGTATTCTGTTAGGTAGTGTATTTAAAAAATAATAAAGTTAGATTGGGTTTTAGGTTTAACATTTATGTGATATAATTGTGAGAAACATTTAAGATATACAATTTATAAGGTTCAGTTATTCAGTATTTATTTGGTTTTGGGTGAGTAAGTGATCTTTGAGAAGAGACTTGAATTTATAAGCAGGTAGTGTTTCTTTTATATTTACAGGTAATGAATTCCAGATTTTAGGGCCTTTTATGTGCATTGAGTTTTTGCATAGTGTGAGATGGACACGAGGAACATCAAAGAGTGATCTGTGCCTTGTGTTATGGTCATGTGTTCTGTTGAGGTTGGCAAGGAGATGTTTGAGGGGAGGGTTAATATCAGAGTTAATTGTTCTATGTATGTAATAGGTGCAGTAATAAGTGTGGATGTTTTGTATGGTGAGTAGGTTTAGTGTATTGAATATTGGTGTTGCCTCTACCCCTCAGCCTGTTCTTGGTCGAGTTCCCCAGGGTAGTGTCCTTGGACCACAATTCTTTCTTATTAACATCAATGACCTCCCTAATGCTTCTAAACTACTTAAACCTGTTCTTCTTCTCTCAATGAAACCAAACCATATTCAGAAACACTAAATGATGAGCTACTAAAAATATCCACTTAGATGACGACCAACAAACTTACTCTCAATATCGACAAAACCTACTTCATACTGTTAGGAAACAGAGCTGCAAATATTCAGCTAAACGTATCGGTAAATGGTTCCCCCATTTCAAGACACACTGACGGAAAATTTCTAGGGCTCCACATTGACAGCTGCCTCAAATTTCAGACCCACATACAGCATACCTCCAAAAAAAATCTCCAAAACAGCTGGCATCCTCTCTAAGATACAGTACTATGTACCCCAAATGGTACTTCTTGCTCTTTGCCACTCTCTCATCTACCCTTACCTCACCTATGGTATTCGTGAATGGGGTTCAACCACAGCAAATCACCTTAAACCTTTAATTATCCAACAAAAAGCTGATGTGAGGTTGATTACAAACTCCTGCACCAGGCAACACACCCCACTGCTATTTAAGAGCTTGAACCTGCTTAACATACAAAATACCCACTCATATTATTGTGCCTACTACATACACAGAACATTATTCTCCAATATTAACCCTCCTCTCAGAACACGCTTGCATAACACAAGACACAAAACACTCTTTGATATCCCACACATCCATCTCTCCCTATGCAAAAATGCTATGCATATAGAGGGTCCTAAATTCTGGAATTCATTGCCTGAACATACAAAAGAGCCCCTTCCTGCACACCAATTCAAGGCTCTACTTAGAAATCAACCCATCTCCCAAAATTAACCACATAAACACTTTATATTACCACCACCATCAACTCAAAAATTTCCAAATATTATAAGATTATTTCATAACTAAAATGGTCTCAATCTCATTATGTATAATGTGCCAAAATATAATGCTGAAACTTGTTAATCAATTAATTGTTAATTCAATTACTGCTAAACCACTACTACCTCTGCTAAAATATAAAAAAACATTGTTCTATTTGAACCAACAATGATATATATGTCTAGTATTAAGTAGTCTGTTAAGCATTATGTTTAGTCTGCCTCAAATACCCCAGTGTATCAGTGATTTTCTTTGTTATTAGCAAATCAAAATTGTAATTACACATTGTAAACTATGCAAAGAAATAAAATCCTTAATCTTTAATCCTTAATTTTGGTTCATTATTTTTAACACACCAGCTGTCTCCCATTGAGGCAGGGTGACCCAAAAATTAAGAAACACTTTCACCATCACTGTCCTGCCAGAGGTGCACCCCTCCTTACTGAGCAGCAAAGACAAGTATGGTATTACATACACTGGTCAGAGATAAAGACAGTAATTCAGAGGCATTGTGATCTTGAATCAAGTGAAGTGCAATATGTCTCTTTGTTAATGTCACTTTTATATTTTCTCAGCTGTGGGGGTAGCAGCTTTTCTCAGCAGTAAGGACTTAGCAGTCTTCAACTTTGACTTTTGAAATTGCTTAGTACAGTAGGGCCCCACTTTAGGGCATTTTGCTTTACGGCGTTCTGCTAATACGGCGATTTCAAACTACATAACCAAAACTGTTTATACGGCTCCCCATCTTTCTAATACAGCACACGCCACTCGGTTTGTTTACATTCTCTGTGAGCACCGCGTCTCTCCATTATGTTCGGAAACTTTCCAAAATTTCAAGCGTTTTAAAGTTATTTCATATTTTATGTATACTCTGATAATTATACTTGTGTACCTGTACCTAAATAAACTTACTTACTGTGCTGGAATGCAGGTACACATTAAAATCACTAAGAGTGTCTTATTAGTCTTGAAGATGTCATATTAATAATAATAACACAACATTAAAATCACTCTGAGGCACATTAAATGTCGTATAAAATGTTAATATAGATATTTTGCTTAATCAATCTATAATACTTTTTTCAAAATTATATAATAAACACACTACATAACATATAAACATGATAAATATACCCACAGTAGAATAAATTAACATAAATATGAGATGTTTTTCTAGTCAGCTTGCCGGAGTGAACTAAAACCATACGCGTTCGGCTGGTTTGTTTACATAACTTACAGCTGTCCTCACTCATGTACTCATTCTTAATCTTAATTCTCTCTCCCTCTCTCTCTAGTTTATTTGTTTAATGTCATTTACTCATCTCTCACCCTACATTAAGACTACAAATATTTGAAGGTAAGTAATGAGTTTACACTCTATGCATTTAATCGCTCTAGGGCTCTTTAACCCTTTGGGGGTCGACAGGTCCTCTCAGAGACTTGTTCTCAGGGTCGGCCAAATTTCAGAAAAAAAAAAAATTCTTATGAAAAAATAGTTTTTTTTTCTAAACATTATAGGCTAAACAAAAAATTTTTACCATCAATACTTACCGAGATATGGAGGTGTGAAGTTGACAAAAAAAGGGCACAATGTGGCAACATCGCCGACTGCCATCACCCGGTATTCTTTTATTTACTGTTTTATGTACTATTTTCTATTATTTTTTAATTTTTATTTTTCCAAGTAACTTTTATGGCCTGTGAGACCAATATGATCAGTATTTTGTAAGTTATTTCTTTTTCAATACTACACAATAAGGGCATAAACAATGTTGTCATTGTTTTGTTTACAGAAACTATTTACACAAACAAACGATATGAAATGTTGTTTATTACTATTTTTCTATATTTTATATACACAAATACAGTCACAGGGAATGTTTCTAGAAGTTCTGCAGCCTGTGGAAGTCTTTGAAACATGGTGTCATGCACAGTGGTGTTTTACATTCCTCACACATAAAACGAGTGTCTCTGCGTTGTTGTGGGCGTTTCCTTGTATGTGCACAGGCGTAACACCTCTTAAGAGCCTTTTTCTTGAAAGCAGTAGCAGGCAGTTTTACCAGGAAGTGATCACCATGCTTCAAACAAGAAGGAAGTTGTTGAAAATTTGGTGGGCGGTCTATTGCAGGTGTTCTTCCTTGGTACTTGAATACTATTTGTCTGATGACAGACAAACAAAATTCGCAGTATTGTGGTTTGTTTCTGGTCCTCATCTTATACATATTATAAGCATTGAGCATGGAAATGTCCAGAAGATGGAAAAAGAGTTTTATGTACCACTTATAACTCTTGCAAACACAATCAGCAAACCCAATCTGCATGTCACATTTGTCCACAGAACGCATATTGAAGGTGTAATCAATCACAGATGCAGGTTTTAGAATGGGTTCATTGCTCTCTCTATGCTGCCTGCCAGTGTCTGCCATTTCATTAGGGTGAACTGATGAAAACAGTGTGACATCTCTTTTGTCATGCCACCGAAATGCCATGATGTCATTGGCAGCAAACGCCTGCACCTCACCTCTACGAGTGCCAGCGTCAAACCTGGGCATATGTTTCTGATTTGCACACACTGTGCCACACACCTCTGTCATGTTCACTCGCAAAAAATCACTGAGTGAGGGGCTTGTGTACCAGTTATCAGTATATAATATATGCCCCTTACCAAGGTATGGTTCTATCATTGTTCTAACCACATCACCAGAGATGCCCAATAACTTCCTGGTATTTTGCAATGTATAACTTCCAGTGTACACAATAATATCCAATACCAGACCACTGTAACAATCACAAAGCACAAACAGCTTTATATCAAAGGGTTTCCTCTTGCTTGGTATGTACTGCTTGATAGAGAGTCTTCCTTTGAAGGGATAAAAATACATATTGAATTTCTCTTTCAGATACACAAACACATGCCTAATCTTATATAACCAGTCGTTTCTGTCAGGCCTGGTTTTGTCTGAGAAGTGAAGCATACGTAACATTAGCACAAATCGATTCACTGGCATTATATCACTGAAAGCTGGGGTTGCAATCAGGCGGTAAGTAATGAGTGTACTGTGTGTGTATTTTACTTTTTATTGTTTTTAATGCCTTGTTCTATTGCTAACTTAATATATGTTAATGTACACTTATTATCTGACAGTTATAAGTGAAAACAAATGGCATTCTGCTTTCCGGCAGTAGCCTGGAACCTAACCTGCAGTAGAAGTAGGGCCCTACTGTACATATACATTTTTTTTTTTAACACATCAGCCATTTCCCACCAATGCAAGGTGACCCAAAAAGAAAGAAAAACCCAAAAAGAGAGAAAAAATGCTTTCATCATCATTCAACACTTTCACCATCACTCATACATAACCACTGTCTTTGCAGAGGAGCTCAGATACGACAGTTAAGAAGTCCCTCCAAACTGCCAATATCCCAAACCCCTCCTTTAAAGAGCAGGCATTATACCTCCCATTTCCAGGACATATATATGTCCCTGTTCACCTAGCAGTATGCAGGTACCTAGGTGTTACCCAACTGGTATGGGTCGCATCCAAGGGGTGGCTGTATACCTTCGATAGGGCTGAGCTTTGAAATAAGCAGAAGTAGGTATGGTTTGTTTGCAATCGTGTCATTACGATTTCATGAGTCAACAGCTCTTAGCCTGTAAAATTGATTTGTGTAAAAAAAAAACAGATACAAGTACAGACAAGTGCTTTATTTCTATAAGTTTTAGCTCAACACTAGGCTCTCACCAGTACATAGTACTTGAAGTACAGCCTCTCCTCAATTAGCGATGTGCTTGCTTACCGATGACTTGGACTTAAGATGGGCTCTCTGACCATATACATATCTAATTAATGTATATTAGAGCTGATTTCCTCTATTCTGAGTATTACAATACAGTAGTGGGTTTGTGTCAACCATATTTAATATTGTTTTAATGTTACCTTCGCACCATTTATAACATTTCTGTTATATTTTTAAATGTTTATACAGCAGTGTACTGTACGTGTATATTGTAATAAACAGAATTGAGGAAATCAGCTCTAATATACATTTAGGTATGCACACTCGGCAGAGAGCCCATCGTAACTCTGAGTCGTCGGTAAATGAGTATGTCGCTAGGTGAGGAGAGGCTTTATAGAGTACACTACTGTACAAACATTTAAAAATATACTAGAAATGTTATAAATGATGCAAAGGTGACATTAACTTTTCACTGTCAGTCCTGTAATATTACGGCTTGCAAGCCAGTGTTGGCTTTGTAATGTTATGCCAAAATTCTAGCGGTTTACAATCTTGCGAAAGATAACTAGTAGGCCTACATATGAAAGAATGGGTTTGAGTGGTCACTATGTGCAGTATAAAAAAAAATCCTGCAGCATGCAGTGCACGAGAAAGAAAAACTCTGTGTTTTTGGTTTAAGACACCAACTTAGTGATGTATTTTCATATGGTATTTATGAGTGTATTCTCGTTTTCTTGGTCTCATTTGATAGAATGGAAGATATATTACAGAAATAGAGATGATTTTAAACAGTTTACCTTGAAATTGAGCTCAAACAAGCGGAAATGTTTGAATTTTGCCGATATTCAAGAGTTAACAAATCACGTCACACAGCCAATACACATCAACTAGTGGATCTAATATACTTCCACAAATGTGGTGATATTATTTATACTATTTTTACAATACTTCCTTTGTATAAAGGCAAAGGGGACAAAAGAGAGTGCAAAAATTATAGGGGGATAAGTCTGTTGGGTATACCTGGTAAAGTGTATGTTAAAGTTATTATTGAAAGAATTAAGAGTAAGACGGAGAATAGGATAGCAGATGAACAAGGAGGCTTTAGGAAAGGTACGGGGTGTGTGGACCAGGTGTTTACAGTGAAACATATAAGTGAACAGTATTTAGATAAGGCTAAAGAGGTTTTTGTGGCATTTATGGATTTGGAAAAGGCGTATGACAGGGTGGATAGGGGGGCAATGTGGCAGATGTTGCAGGTGTATGGTGTAGGAGGTAGGTTACTGAAAGCAGTGAAGAGTTTTTACGAGGATAGTGAGGCTCAAGTTAGAGTATGTAGGAAAGAGGGAGATTATTTCTCAGTAAAAGTAGGCCTTAGACAAGGATGTGTGATGTCACCGTGGTTGTTTAATATATTTATAGATGGGGTTGTAAGAGAAGTAAATGCGAGGGTTTTGGCAAGAGGCGTGGAGTTAGAAGATAAAGAATCACACAAAGTGGAAGTTGTCACAGTTGCTCTTTGCTGATGACACTGTGCTCTTGGGAGATTCTGAAGAGAAGTTGCAGAGGTTGGTGGATGAATTTGGTAGGGTATGTAAAAGAAGAAAATTAAAAGTGAATACAGGAAAGAGTAAGGTTATGAGGATAACAAAAAGATTAGGTGATGAAAGATTGGATATCAGATTGGAGGGAGAGAGTATGGAGGAGGTGAATGTATTCAGATATTTGGGAGTGGACGTGTCAGCGGATGGGTCTATGAAAGATGAGGTGAATCATAGAATTGATGAGGGGAAAAGGGTGAGCGGTGCACTTAGAAGTCTGTGGAGACAAAGAACTTTGTCCTTGGAGGCAAAGAGGGGAATGTATGAGAGTATAGTTTTACCAATGCTCTTATATGGGTGTGAAGCATGGGTGATGAATGTTGCAGCGAGAAGAAGGCTGGAGGCAATGGAGATGTCATGTCTGAGGGCAATGTGTGGTGTGAATATAATGCAGAGAATTCGTAGTTTGGAAGTTAGGAGGAGGTGCGGGATTACCAAAACTGTTGTCCAGAGGGCTGAGGAAGGGTTGTTGAGGTGGTTCGGACATGTGGAGAGAATGGAGCGAAACAGAATGACTTCAAGAGTGTATCAGTCTGTAGTGGAAGGAAGGCGGGGTAGGGGTCAGCCTAGGAAAGGTTGGAGGGAGGGGGTAAAGGAGGTTTTGTGTGCGAGGGGCTTGGACTTCAAGCAGGCACGCGTGAGCGTGTTTGATAGGAGTGAATGGAGACAAATGGTTTTTAATACTTGACTTGCTGTTGGAGTGTGAGCAAAGTAACATTTATGAAGGGATTCAGGGAAACCGGCAGGCCGGACTGGAGTCCTGGAAATGGGATGCCTGCACTATGAAGGAGGTGTGTTAATGTTGCAGTTTAAAAATTGTAGTGTAAAGCACCCTTCTGGCAAGACAGTGATGGAGTGAATGATGGTGAAAGTTTTTCTTTTTCGGGCCACCCTGCCTTGGTGGGAATCGGCCAGTGTGTTAAAAAAAAAAATTACAATAATGCAGTAGTCTGCATAACAGTAAATCTTTTATTTTTTGAGTGAATAAAAATTAAAAATGGAAAGCAAGCGTAATATAAGAGGGGCCTGGAGACGTGACTAGTGAACAGAGAAAATGTTGTTTTAGTGCTAGGAAAGTTTGTATTGTTAATTCTGGACTCTATTTTGAAATTGGCCTTACTTGAATTGTGTATGAAATTTGCCAAATTACCAATTTCTGATCACTTTATTGGGTGGTTGAAATTGGTAAATGGACAGTTTCTTGTACTCAATCGAAAAAACAAATGGAGTTCTAGTGAAATAGCTATGAACAATGGAATTGGCCAAAAATAGGGCTCAAAGTGGATGAAATTGCCGATGCGTAAATATCTCCAAGACCGCTAACTTCGCAAGAGAGTGATTCCGTAAGTTTTCCACCAAATTTCATACTTTTGGTGCCATTACCATCAGGAAAAGATTTTCTATCATAAGAAAAAATTTTTTTTTTAAATTCTTCGACACTGAGAGTAAGCTTGTGAGCAGGGGTCTCGACAGTGAAAGGGGTAAAACAACATCAAGTATGGTTGACACAAACTCACTACCATTATAGTATGCTCCTCACTTAGTGACAAATTCATTTACCAGCGTGGTCTTAGGAATGGAACTCTGTCGTTAAGTGAGGAGAGGCTATATTTGACAAGGCCCGGCGTTGAGCGAAACACTGTAATGTGCAAATAAAAAAAATCCTGTATGTGTCTGTTCCAAATGTTAATATAGTGTCACCATCACCACCTCATTGTATTATGTCAAATGTCATTGTACTGTCACTGTCACTAGCTCACTGTATTCTGAACAGAGACAACATGTATCGTACTAGCATCATCACTGACCTGTATTTACCATGGAACTTCTTATCTTGCAAGAGTGTCTGGATGCGCTCAAACGGACATAGTATTGCCTCGGTGCAACCTGCAAGCATGGCAGCCAATGCTACAGTTGCACCTGTAATAAACAAAGTGAATTTTGGGTAGACAAACTAATGAAATTGCAAATACAAATCTTTATTCCTTATAACCAAGACTTAATAAGTATTTAAAAAGGAACAGATCAAATTTGATTGCTTGAATGTTATTTTAATAGATTTTAATATGAGGTGACGCTATCTAAACTGAACTGCTAATTTTGTTGACTTTAATACTTGGTGATTCAAATATTTTTTAGCAAATTATGTAAGATTTTATATTTTTAATCAATCATTAACTTTCAGTCAATTATATCAGGTTAAGGGAATGTTGTTTAACAAGTCTTGCAGCAGTTGACAGATTCTAAACCTGTTTGCAATGTCAGGTGTCAAGCTCCATATTTTGGAACTGAACGGAGTTCTTAAACAGCTTAAACTCCACCAATATTCAAAACTCTAAACCTACTCACCATACAAAACATCCATACTTTTTACTGCACCTACTACATACATAGAACACTTAACTCTGATATAAACCCTCCCCTCAAACATCTCCTTACCAACCTCAACAGAACACATTACCATAACACAAGGCACAGATCACTCTTTGATGTTCCTCGTGTCCATCTCACACTATGCAAAAACTCAATGCACATAAAAGGCCCTAAATTCTGGAATTCATTACCTGTGAATATAAAAGAAACAATGTCTGTTTATAAATTCAAGTCTCTTCTCAAAAATCACTTACTCACCCACAACTAAATAAATACTGAATAATTGTATCTCATAAATTGTATCTCATAAATGTTTCTCATTATTGTATCTCATAAATGTCTAACTTGTGACCCAATCAAACTTTGTTATTTTTTAATTACATTACCTAACAGAATACTCCATTCTACTGAATGCACGGCAACACAGTAAATGGCCATATGACCTGTCTTTGTAATACTCATTTGTGCTAAATTGTTATCTGTTTACAATAATGTTTTTACCACTGAATATATCATTGCTTAGTTAATCTTAAGTTAATTTTAAGCCAGCCCATAATGCTCTGCATACAAGGGGCTTTGGCATGTTGCACTTTAATAACTGTATTCCTTTGTACTTCTCTATATCATGTTCAAATTAATAAATAAATAAATAAAAAACATTTGATATGTCAGTGTTGCTTGTTACCAGTGTTGTGCCATTGCTAGTATTGGGTTGCAGCTGTCAGAGGGACTAGTTGCTAGTATTGTGTTGCAGCTGTACTCACCTAATTGTGGTTGCAGGGGTCGAGACCCAGCTCCTGGCTGAATGACCACTACTGGGTCCTCCCTCTCCCTGCTCCATGAGCTTTATCATACCTTGTCTTAAAACTATGTATGGTTCCTGCCTTCACTACATCGCTTGCCAGACTCTTCAGCTTCCAATTGTGACCCCTTGTTTCTATGTCCCATCTCTGGTACTCATCCCATCAGAGGTACTAGTTGCTAGTGTTAGGATGCAGCTTTCAGAGGTACTAGTTGCAAGTGTTGGGTTGCAGCTTTCAGAGGTACTAGTTGCTAGTGTTGGGTTGCAGCTGTCAGAGGTACTAGTTGCTAGTGTTGTGTTGCAGCTTTCAGAGGTACAACAGCACAAGAAAGGTTGAATAGCACAATTAAAAAGCTGAAAAGCTGAATAGAACAAAAATTTAACAGCACATGGGAAGACCTTCATAGTTTAAGCCAGTGGTTCCCAACCTTTTCTTACTCCCGCACCCACATAAAATTTTTGCTCTAACCTCGCACCTCCTACAGTTTAAACTTTGTTCAAGGATAAAGGATGTGGAATCATATTAAATTTTATCAAAAGAAGATATTTATTTCACTTTCTAATATAATATGTGAGCAAAAATCAGACTTACAGAAAAGAAACATATCACAGAATGATATTTGAATACACCTTACAAAAATAATAACTCTTCCTTGAAATATATACAAAAAAGTAAAATAAAGAACTAGTTTTCAAACCTATAGAAAGGAAT
The DNA here is from genome assembly GCF_038502225.1 of Cherax quadricarinatus. Lineage (NCBI taxonomy): Eukaryota > Metazoa > Arthropoda > Malacostraca > Decapoda > Parastacidae > Cherax > Cherax quadricarinatus. Next base: position 23,418 of record NW_027195842.1, read on the forward strand.
TTTATTTTTTTAATACGTAAAAAATCAAACATATGGACAAGAAAGGATGTTTCCGATTAACATTTGAATATACCATGCAAAAAATAGTTACTTTCTTTAAATGACTCTTTTGTTCCTCTTTCTTGCTTGTGCAGGGCTCAACATGGCCGACATGGCAGGTTGTGTAGCGGGCTAGCTGCGGGATTTTCAAGGATAGCTCCTGGTCAAAGAGGCTGACCAGGTCCCTACTTAACAGAACTCAGTGTGAATGCTTTGAGAAGATACCAGAGCAGCGAACGGACATCCCAGTGCATCGTTTCAGCGTAAATAGTTGAAGTGTTGTGCAGTTTCAGAGGATTTGGTGTTGTAGAGTCAGGACCAGTCAGCGCCTCCCCCCCTCTCCGCTGGGGGGGAGGGGGAGGGCGTGAGTAGTAAACAGTGACCCTCTCATAACGCCTCACCCCTGCCCGTCTCCCCCGCCTCACCCACCCAACTACCAGCACCACCCCATCTGTAGAGGGTACTTCTCCCCTAACCCACGATGTCAGCGATGGCACTGCAGGGAGTGCCGGGCTCACAGGAACTTCCACTACAGGGACAGCATCGTGGAGTTCGACCGCGAGGCAGCTGTCAGGTGCCACAGGCAGTGTGTACTCAGTTCCTCAAGCTTCAACATCCGTACACACAAGGGCCTGGGATCTTCAATCAACTAACTTGGCGTCCACCAGGACGCTGACATGTCCCTAGGGGAGCTCTCCATCGGGCTGTTAACGGAGTCACTGGCTTCTTGGACCTCTTGGGGAGGGTCGATGGTGCTCGTGCAAGCAGCAGATCCCAGGGCAACTTGCTGCTGTTTGCAATGGCTGTCTACCGAGGAGAGACAGGCACCTAGCAACATCTGTTGTTGGGGCATTGGATGAATTCCCTACTATGTTTGTTAACTGCTCATTACTCTGTAATTTGTCTATGATTGTAATCATGTGATAACGTGTTTATAATTCATTACCTTTGAAACTTGTCATGATTTTGACCAGCTCTACCTGGAGCTCATTACCTTTGTAAATTCTCATGATTAATGTGTTTATGATTCATTACCTTTGCAATTATTCATGAGTGACCAGCTCTACCTGGAGCTCATTACCTTTGTAACTTGGTCATGATTATGACCAGATCTAGTTCATTACCATTGTAACTTGCTCAGCTATCAAAACTTTGGAGTCCAGTCCCTGGACCAATTATGTACCTCTGTAATCTTTTGACTACCGCCCACAGGATGGGTATGGGGTGCATAATAAACATATTAAACTAACTTGCTTGTGAGTTTTTCAAAACGGGGAACTATGTTGCTTCTCGCACCACCTGGAATGATGTCTCGCACCCCCAGGGGGTGCGAGCACCCCTGGTTGGGAACCCCTGGTTTAAGCTATTCAATTTAGCATACGCTTTCTCAATCACATTTACAAAATAATCCCACTATATAGGTGAGCTTTATAATAAACTGAAGTACCATGTGATATACTGAAGTACTGTACCATATGCTATGTTGATGGACTGTACAAAATCAGAATCAAAATTTCATTTCTTTGCTAAGGTTACAATGTGTGTTTACATTTCATAATCTGATTGGTACAAAGAAAGCCACTATCATGCCGAGGCATTTTGGGCAGACTTAACCTAATACTTAAAGACTACTTAAGTCTAAACAGGTCAAGAATGGTAGATTACAAATATTCAATATTTTACTCTATTATTAATATGAGGTAGTACAATTTATGATGCAAACATACATTTTTAAGTTTGTAATTAAATTTGTTACTCTATTATTAACCTTCTGACTGTCGCTACCCCAAATCCTGTGTGTCTGTCGCAAAATATTTGAAAAAACAAAAATTAATTTTTCTTATGAAATGACAGAGAAGCTTTTCCCGATGGTAATGACACCAAAAGTACAAAATTTGATGAAAAACTTATGGAATTACGCTCTTGTGAAGTTAGCGATCTCGGCGATATATATGCATCGGCGATTTCGCCCACTTTGAGCCCTATTTTCGTCAAATTCCATTGTTCCACTCGACCAAACTCACAGCTACTTCTTTAGAACTCCATTTGTTCTATGGATTGAGTCCAAGAAACAGCCCATTTACTGATTTCAACTACCCAATAAAGTGGTCAGAAATTGGCAATTTGGCCAATTTCACACAAATTAACAAAGATGCCAATTTCAAAATAGGGTCCAGAATAAACAATGCAGATATTTTCTGGCACTAAAATAGCATCTTCTCTATTCATCAGTCATGTCTCCAGGTCCCTCTTATATTACTCTTGCTTTCTATTTTGAATTTTTATTCACACAAAAAATAGAAGATTTACCATTATACAGACTATTGCATTATTGTAAAAATTATATAAATAATATCAGTGCACTTGTGAAAGAATATCAGAATATTAGACAGCTGACGTGTATTGGATGGGTGGTGTGATTTATTTATTCTTGAACATTGGCAAAAATCGAACATTTCCACTACTTTGAGCTCAATTTCAAGGTCCTTTTCATCATGAAACTAATCAAAATCATCTCTGTTTCTGTAATATGTTTTCCATTCTATCAAATGAGACCAAGAAAATGAAAATACAGCCATAAATACTATACGAAAATACACCTCAAAGTCGGCATTTTAATCCATAAACACGGTCAGAGTTTTCTTTCCCCCATTATGCACTGCATGTTGCAGGATTCTTTTTATACTGCGCACACTGACTACACAGACCCATTCTTTTACATGTGGGCCTACCGGCTTTCTCCTGCTTGATTTGAAGCCGCTAGAATTTAGGCGTATTAATACGTCAGAAACACTGGATCATAAGACGTATATATACAGCCAAAAGTCAAAGGGTTATTAATATGAGGTAGTACAATTAATGAAACATACTTTTTTAAGATTGTAATAATGGCTTAATAGTTAAGGGATAATACAATATTTGGGAGAGTTGCTTTACAATTGGTTTGAGTTTAGCATAGTGTGGGTATGGTTGTTATTGAGAGATGAGATGATTTCTGAGTATAGTCCTAAATTGATTTGTGGGTAGGGTACCTGTTGCTGTTTCGGGCAAAAAGTTCCAGGTCTTCAGGCCTATGTGCATTGCATTTTTGCATAGTGTGAGACGGAAATGAGGGATGTCAAAAAGTGTTTTGTGCCTTGTGTTATGCCTGTGTTCTGTTGAAGCTGTCTGGGAGAAGTTTGAGTGGAGGGTTGATATTGGAGTTCAATGTTCTGTATATGTATATAGTAGGCACAATAATAAGTGTGTATATTTTATATATTAAGTTCAAGCTTTTAAAGAGTGGTGAGGTGTGTAGTCTGGTGCAGGAGTTTGTGATCATCTGCACCGCCGCTTTTTGTTGGGTTATTATAGGTTTAAGGTGACTGGCCGTGGTAGATCCCCAAGCGCAAATACCATAGGTGAGGTAAGGGTATATGTATTAGAGTGATATAAAGTAAGGAGCACCCTTTGGAGTACATAGTATCATATCTTGGAAAGGATACCTACTGTTTTGGAAACTTTGTAGTTATATGCTGAATGTGGGTCTGAAATTTAAGATTACAGTCAAGGTGATCTAGAAATTTGCCCTCAGTGTGTCTTGTAATGGGTGAACCATTTATTGATATGTTTAGCTGGATATTTAATGCTCTGTTTCCAAAAAGCACGAAGCAGGGTTTGTCTATACACCTACCATCTGACTTACGACCTGCTCGACTTACGACCATGTTTTTTATGCCAAATTTCTGGGAAATAAACAACTATTTGTGTTGTACACAGTGTTTATCCTAAACCTTACAGTATAAAATACAGTACTAACAGCATAAAAAGTAAAGTAAAACATGAAATACCAAAATAAAACAATAAAATAAAGTCATTACAAAAATGTTTTGTTGATATTCAGTAGTAAAGTGCTATGTTGAAGCAGTGTACCATGTGCTATGTTGAAGCAGTGTACCATGTGCTATGTTGAAGCAGTGTACCATGTGCTATGTTGAAGCAGTGTACCATGTGATATGCTGAAGTACTGTACCAAGTGGTATGTTGAAGTACTGTACCAAGTGGTATGTTGAAGAACTGTACCATGTGCAATGTTGAAGCACTGTACCATGTGCTATTTTGAAGCAGTGTACCATGTGCTATGTTGAAGCAGTGTACCATGTGCTATGTTGAAGCAGTGTACCATGTGCTATGTTGAAGCAGTGTACCATGTGCTATGTTGAAGCAGTGTACCATGTGCTATGATGAAGCACTGTACCATGTGATATACTGAAGCACTGTACCATGTGATATATGTGGGTTGTAATATCTGAGCAACTTTCCATACTGCTCAAACATGCCAAACATTATGGAGGTGGATATTGTTCGCTGACAGAGCGGTGGCAGGATGCCTCGGTACAGGCTGATGCAACCTTCTCTGCTCAGCTGTCTGGCTGCACTCACTGGTGACACTCCGTGCAGCATCTGACACACCATTAATAAGGATGGTATTAATCAATCACTTTTTAATATGTAGTTATGATGAGCCTTACATATTAATGTAAGCCTACACATGTCTTTACTCACTGCTGAGTGTTAGGACAGGTCATGTAGGAGATCCTGCTGGCTAGTTCAAGTTTCATAACCTCACTGATCTATTCAGAAAATGGTAGTTATATTTAATAACAGTCTGACTTCTCCCTAACTACATTTGAGTTACATTGCTGAGAAATACAAAATGAAAGCTAAAATAAATATAAATAAAAATATATCCAAAAAGTTACCTATTTAAAAATTTTTAATTGACAGGCCCCAATATTTGGAAATTTTTAAATTACTGTTGTGGAGAGTGCATTAATAGTTTCAGCATGCAGGATAATATACAGAATAAGATTAAAACATCAACTAGGGCAAAAAAATTAACCCTGGCCAAGAAAAAGTGGACAAATTATACTAAGGCAGAGTTCTGCCTCAAGACAAATGAAGAAGCAACAGTGATGGGACGAGGGAATAACACAGTTCTGGAATTGCACTGCAAATTATTTTGCCTAGGTTATAACAGCAATGAGCAAAACGTGATATATACTTGTATAACCTAAAAAAATCAAAGCAAAAATAATAATTTTTTTACAAATTCAGAGTTACAACAAGAATATTTGTTTATCAGTCAAGACAAAGTTTTCAGTTTACAATGTTTATATGATAACTAGTATACAATGTTAATGTGATAACTAGTATACAATGTTAATGTGATAACTAGTATACAATGTTAATGTGATAACTAGTATACAATGTTAATATGATAACTAGTATACAACATTAATATGATAACAAATATGCAATGTTAATATAAGAAATATACAATGGGGAAGTGGAAAAGAATCTTTCCTCCGTAAGCCATGCGTGTCGTATGAGGCGACTAAAATGCCGGGAGCAATGGGGTAGTAACCCCTTCTCCTGTAGACACTTACTAAAAAAGAGAAGAAGAAAAACTTTATAAAACTGGGATGCTTAAATGTGCGTAGATGTAGTGCGGATGACAAGAAACAGATGATTGCTGATGTTATGAATGAAAAGAAGTTGGATGTCCTGGCCCTAAGCGAAACAAAGCTGAAGGGGGTAGGGGAGTTTCAGTGGGGGGAAATAAATGGGATTAAATCTGGAGTATCTGAGAGAGTTAGAGCAAAGGAAGGGGAAGCAGTAATGTTAAATGATCAGTTATGGAAGGAGAAAAGAGAATATGAATGTGTAAATTCAAGAATTATGTGGATTAAAGTAAAGGTTGGATGCGAGAAGTGGGTCATAATTAGCGTGTATGCACCTGGAGAAGAGAGGAATGCAGAGGAGAGAGAGAGATTTTGGGAGATGTTAAGTGAATGTATAGGAGCCTTTGAACCAAGTGAGAGAGTAATTGTGGTAGGGGACCTGAATGCTAAAGTAGGAGAAACTTTTAGAGAGGGTGTGGTAGGTAAGTTTGGGGTGCCAGGTGTAAATGATAATGGGAGCCCTTTGATTGAACTTTGTATAGAAAGGGGTTTAGTTATAGGTAATACATATTTTAAGAAAAAGAGGATAAATAAGTATACAAGATATGATGTAGGGCAAAATGACAGTAGTTTGTTGGATTATGTATTGGTAGATAAAAGACTGTTGAGTAGACTTCAGGATGTACATGTTTATAGAGGGGCCACAGATATATCAGATCACTTTCTAGTTGTAGCTACACTGAGAGTAAAAGGTAGATGGGATACAAGGAGAATAGAAGCATCAGGGAAGAGAGAGGTGAAGGTTTATAAACTAAAAGAGGAGGCAGTTAGGGTAAGATATAAACAACTATTGGAGGATAGATGGGCTAATGAGAGCATAGGCAATGGGGTCGAAGAGGTATGGGGTAGGTTTAAAAATGTAGTGTTAGAGTGTTCAGCAGAAGTTTGTGGTTACAGGAAAGTGGGTGCAGGAGGGAAGAGGAGCGATTGGTGGAATGATGATGTAAAGAGAGTAGTAAGGGAGAAAAAGTTAGCATATGAGAAGTTTTTACAAAGTAGAAGTGATGCAAGGAGGGAAGAGTATATGGAGAAAAAGAGAGAGGTTAAGAGAGTGGTGAAGCAATGTAAAAAGAGAGCAAACGAGAGAGTGGGTGAGATGTTATCAACAAATTTTGTTGAAAATAAGAAAAAGTTTTGGAGTGAGATTAACAAGTTAAGAAAGCCTAGAGAACAAATGGATTTGTCAGTTAAAAATAGGAGAGGAGAGTTATTAAATGGAGAGTTAGAGGTACTGAGAAGATGGAGGGAATATTTTGAGGAATTGTTAAATGTTGATGAAGATAGGGAAGCTGTGATTTCGTGTATAGGGCAAGGAGGAATAACATCTTGTAGGAGTGAGGAAGAGCCAGTTGTGAGTGTGGGGGAAATTCGTGAGGCAGTAGGTAAAATGAAAGGGGGTAAGGCAGCCGGGATTGATGGGATAAAGATAGAAATGTTAAAAGCAGGTGGGGATATAGTTTTGGAGTGGTTGGTGCAATTATTTAATAAATGTATGGAAGAGGGTAAGGTACCTAGGGATTGGCAGAGAGCATGCATAGTTCCTTTGTATAAAGGCAAAGGGGATAAAAGAGAATGCAAAAATTATAGGGGGATAAGTCTGCTGAGTATACCTGGTAAAGTGTATGGTAGAGTTATTATTGAAAGAATTAAGAGTAAGACGGAGAATAGGATAGCAGATGAACAAGGAGGCTTTAGGAAAGGTAGGGGGTGTGTGGACCAGGTGTTTACAGTGAAACATATAAGTGAACAGTATTTAGATAAGGCTAAAGAGGTCTTTGTGGCATTTATGGATTTGGAAAAGGCGTATGACAGGGTGGATAGGGGGGCAATGTGGCAGATGTTGCAGGTGTATGGTGTAGGAGGTAGGTTACTGAAAGCAGTGAAGAGTTTTTACGAGGATAGTGAGGCTCAAGTTAGAGTATGTAGGAAAGAGGGAAATTATTTCCCAGTAAAAGTAGGCCTTGGACAAGGATGTGTGATGTCACTGTGGTTGTTTAATATATTTATAGATGGGGTTGTAAGAGAAGTAAATGTGAGGGTCTTGACAAGAGGCGTGGAGTTAAAAGATAAAGAATCACACACAAAGTGGGAGTTGTCACAGCTGCTCTTTGCTGATGACACTGTGCTCTTGGGAGATTCTGAAGAGAAGTTGCAGAGATTGGTGGATGAATTTGGTAGGGTGTGCAAAAGAAGAAAATTAAAGGTGAATACAGGAAAGAGTAAGGTTATGAGGATAACAAAAAGATTAGGTGATGAAAGATTGAATATCAGATTGGAGGGAGAGAGTATGGAGGAGGTGAATGTATTCAGATATTTGGGAGTGGACGTGTCAGCGGATGGGTCTATGAAAGATGAGGTGAATCATAGAATTGATGAGGGAAAAAGAGTGAGTGGTGCACTTAGGAGTCTGTGGAGACAAAGAACTTTGTCCTTGGAGGCAAAGAGGGGAATGTATGAGAGTATAGTTTTACCAACGCTCTTATATGGGTGTGAAGCATGGGTGATGAATGTTGCAGCGAGGAGAAGGCTGGAGGCAGTGGAGATGTCATGTCTGAGGGCAATGTGTGGTGTGAATATAATGCAGAGAATTCGTAGTTTGGAAGCTAGGAGGAGGTGCGGGATTACCAAAACTGTTGTCCAGAGGGCTGAGGAAGGGTTGTTGAGGTGGTTCGGACATGTAGAGAGAATGGAGCGAAACAGAATGACTTCAAGAGTGTATCAGTCTGTAGTGGAAGGAAGGCGGGGTAGGGGTCGGCCTAGGAAAGGTTGGAGAGAGGGGGCAAAGGAGGTTTTGTGTGCGAGGGGCTTGGACTTCCAGCAGGTATGCATGAGCGTGTTTGATAGGAGTGAATGGAGACAAATGGTTTTTAATACTTGACGTGCTGTTGGAGTGTGAGCAAAGTAACATTTATGAAGGGGTTCAGGGAAACCGGCAGGCCGGACTTGAGTCCTGGAGATGGGAAGTACAGTGCCTGCACTCTGAAGGAGGGGTGTTAATGTTGCAGTTTAAAAACTGTAGTGTAAAGCACCCTTCTGGCAAGACAGTGATGGAGTGAATGATGGTGAAAGTTTTTCTTTCTCGGGCCACCCTGCCTTGGTGGGAATCGGCCAGTGTGATAATAAAATAATAAAATAAAAATATGATAACTAGTATATAATGTTAATATAACTAGTAGACAATGTTACTATGATACTAGTATACAATGTTGCTTTGTAATTATAAGAATTGACTGAATTACACAATGGCAATAATTAATATTAATAATTAAGGCACAACAACTTATCAGCAACAGATCGTCTGGCAACTTTTTTAAAAAGTCCGGTCAAAAATTACGAGACTAGTATTTTTGGCAAATAGTTTGGCTGGCAATCACAGATGGCACTGTATATAGTGCATGCTCACTTATGTTGTTTGCACTGCAACTGTTGGTGGTGATCCCTTGATTCTGTGAAATTCTCAATACAGTGGACCCCAAGTTCATGTTATTAATCCATTCCTGAGAGCTCATCGTAAAGCAAAATTATCGGAAAGCGAATCAATTTTCCCCATTAGAAATAATGGAAATCAAATTAATCCGTGCAAGACACCCAAAAGTATTAAAAAAAAACTTTTACCACATGAAATATTATGTTTAATGCAATAGGATAATCATAATAGAATAATTGACACTTACCTTTAATGAAGATCTGGTGATGATTGATGGGATGGAAGGAGGGGAGAGTGTCAAAGTTTTTAATGTTTAGAAGGGGAATCCTACTCCATTAGGACTTGAGGTAGCAAGTCTTTTTCTGGGGTTACTTCCCTCCTTCTTTCAATGCCACTAGGACCAGCTTGAGAGTCACTGGACTTCTGTCGCACAACATATCTGTCCATAGAGGCCTGTACCTCTCGTTCCTTTATGACTTTCCTAAAGTGGTTCACAACATTGTCAGTGTATAGGTTGCCAACACAGCTTGCAGTAGCTGTGTCAGGGTGATTTTCATTAATGAATAATAATCATTACTGATTGTTATTCATTACTTTAGGTTAAAGTAGGAGAGAATAAGTTAGGTTAGGTTAGGTTAGAGTAGATTAAATTAGATTAGATTAGATTAGATTAGATTAGATTAGTTTAGGTTAGATTAGGTTAGGTTTACCTGGAGTTCACCTGGAGAGAGTTCCGGGGGTCAATGCCCCTGCTGCCCAGTCTGTGACCAGGCCTCATGGTGGATCAGAGCCTGATCAACCAGGTTGTTACTGCTGGCTGCACTCAATCCAACGTACGAGCCACAGTCCGGCTGGTCAGGTACCGACTTTAGGTGCTTGTCCAGTGCCTGCTTGAAGACAGCCAGGGGTCTATTGGTAATCCCCCTTATGTATGCTGAAAGGCAGTTGAACAGTTTTGGGCCCCTGACACTTATTGTGTTGTCTCTTAATGTGTTAGTGACACCCCTGCTTTTCATTGGGGGGATGTTGCATTGTCTGTGGAGTCTTTTGCTTTCGTAGTGAGTGATTTTCGGGTGCAAGTTCGGAACTAGTCCCTCTAGGATTTTCCAGGTGTATATAATCATGTATCTCTCCTGCCTGCGTTCCAGGGAGTACAGGTTCAGGAACTTCAAGTGCTCCCAGTAACTGAGGTAGTTTATCTCTGTTATGTGTGCCGTGAAGGTTCTCTGTACATTTTCTAGGTCAGCAATTTCACCTGCCTTAAAAGGTGGTGTTAGTGTGCAACAATATTCCAGCCTAGATAGAACAAGCAACCTGAAAAGTGTCATCATGGGCTTGGCATCCCTAGTTTTGAAGGTTCTCATTATCCATCCTGTCATTTTTCTAGCAAATGCGATTGATACAATGTTATGGTCCTTGAAGGTGAGGTCCTCTGACATGATCACTCCCAGATCTTTGACGTTTGTTTTTCGCTCTATTTTGTGGCTGGAATTTGTTTTGTACTCGGATAAAGTTTTAATTTCCTCATGTTTACCATATCAGAGTAATTGAAATTTCTCATCGTTGAATTTCATATTGTTTTCTGCAGCCCATTAGAAGATTTGGTTGATACAATTAGGTTAGGTTAGGCTGGGATACCTTAGGGCAGATTACATTAGGTTAGGTTTAGGGTAGGTTAGGTTAGGTTAAGTTATTTAGGGTAAGAGGACCATTTGTGCCCATAAAAATGATCTCAAATGTACCTCAGCATCAATTTTGGACAATTTTTGCTCACTATTAATATCCTGCTGAAGTGAGACCTGAGTATAAAAAATTATAACATTGCTTAATTCTTTATTCTGTACAAATAATATAGTTTAAATGAAATAATATAATGGTAGGCACCAGAGAAAACCACCATATTGAGGTGGCCCGGTGGCCTGGTGGCTAAAGCTCCCGCTTCACACACGGAGGGCCCGAGTTCGATTCCCGGAGGGTGGAAACATTTCAACACGTTTCCTTACACCTGTTGTCCTGTTCACCTAGCAGCAAATAGGTACCTGGGTGTTAGTCGACTGGTGTGGGCCGCATCCTGGGGGACAAGATTAAGGACCCCAATGGAAATAAGTTAGACAGTCCTCGATGTCGCACTGACTTACTTGGGTTATCCTGGGTGGCTAACCCTCCGGGGTTAAAAATCCGAAAAAAATCTTATCTTATCTTACTTCTAATATTCTACAGACTTCACTAAGGCATTTGATAAATCAGGTCATGGAGTGATAGCCCATAAAATATAAATGTTAAAACAGGAAAAGTAGGAAAATGGATATTCACTTTTCTAAGGAATGGAACACAGATTAGTAAACAAAAAAACATGTAACTTTAGGAAAATAAAAACTACAATATGTGCAGGCACAGTCCTGAAGCCTTTACTGTCTCTCATCCTCAGGTCCTGGAGCCTTTACTGTCTCTCATCCTCAGGTCCTGGAGCCTTTACTGTCTCTCATCCTCAGGTCCTGGAGCCTTTACTGTCTCTCATCCTCAGGTCCTGGAGCCTTTACTGTCTCTCATCCTCAGGTCCTGGAGCCTTTACTGTCTCTCATCCTCAGGTCCTGGAACCTTTACTGTCTCTCATCCTCAGGTCCTGGAACCTTTACTGTCTCTCATCCTCAGGTCCTGGAACCTTTACTGTCTCTCATCCTCAGGTCCTGGAACCTTTACTGTCTCTCATCCTCAAGTCCTGGAACCTTTACTGTCTCTCATCCTGGAACCTTCGATCTCTCATCCTGGAACCTTCACTATCATCCTGGAACAGTCTCTCATCCTGGAACCTTCACTATCATCCTGGAACAGTCTCTCATCCTGGAACCTACACTGTCTCTCATCCTGGAACCCACACTGTGTCTCATCCTGGAACCCACACTGTCTCTCATCCTGGAACCTACACTGTCTCTCATCCTGGAACCCACACTGTCTCTCATCCTGGAACCTACACTGTCTCTCATCCTGGAACCTACACTGTCTCTCGTCCTGGAACCTACACTGTCTCTCGTCCTGGAACCTACGCTATCTCTCATCCTGGAACCTACACTGTCTCTCGTCCTGGAACCTACACTGTCTCTCATCCTGGAACCTACACTGTCTCTCATCCTGGAACCTACACTGTCTCTCATCCTGGAACCTACACTGTCTCTCATCCTGGAACCTACACTGTCTCTCGTCCTGGAACCTACACTGTCTCTCGTCCTGGAACCTACACTGTCTCTAGTCCTGAAACCTACAATGTCTCTCATCCTGGAACCCACACTGTCTCTCGTCCTGGAACCTACACTGTCTCTCATCCTGGAACCTACACTGTCTCTCATCCTGGAACCCACAGTCTCTCATCCTGGAACCTACACTGTCTCTCATCCTGGAACCTACACAGTCTCTCATCCTGGAACAGTCTCTCATCCTGGTACCTACACTGTCTCTCATCCTGGAACAGTCTCTCATCCTGGAACAGTCTCTCATCCTGGAACCTACACAGTCTCTCATCCTGGAACCTACACTGTCTCTCATCCTGGAACCTACACTGTCTCTCATCCTGGACCCTACACTGTCTCTCATCCTGGAACCTACACAGTCTCTCATCCTGGAACCTACACAGTCTCTCATCCTGGAACAGTCTCTCATCCTGGAACCTACACTGTCTCTCATCCACATAACAGACAGATATAACCAATGTAAATAAGTCACTTTGACCATGTTGGGTTATCCTAGGTTCTCTACATATATACTGCTATGTATGACTGCTATGTATGACTGCTATGTATGACTGCTATGTATGACTGCTATGTATGACTGCTATATATGACTGCTATATATGACTGCTATGTATGACTGCTATGTATGACTGTTATATATGACTGCTATATATGACTGCTATGTATGACTGCTATGTATGACTGCTATGTATGACTGCTATGTATGACTGCTATGTATGACTGCTATGTATGACTGCTATGTATGACTGCTATGTATGACTGCTATGTATGACTGCTATGTATGACTGCTATGTATGACTGCTATGTATGACTGCTATGTATGACTGCTATGTATGACTGCTATGTATGACTGCTATGTATGACTGTTATATATGACTGCTATGTATGACTGCTATGTATGACTGTTATGTATGACTGCTATGTATGACTGCTATGTATGACTGCTATATATGACTGCTATGTATGACTGCTATGTATGACTGCTATATGACTGTTATGTATGACTGCTATGTATGACTGCTATGTATGACTGCTATGTATGACTGCTATGTATGACTGCTATATATGACTGCTATGTATGACTTCTATGTATGACTGCTATATATGACTGCTATGTATGACTGCTATATATGACTGCTATGTATGACTGCTATGTATGACTGCTATGTATGACTGCTATGTATTACTGCTATGTATGACTGCTATGTATGACTGCTATGTATGACTTCTATGTATGACTGCTATGTATGACTGCTATGTATGACTTCTATGTATGACTGCTATGTATGACTGCTATGTATGACTGCTATGTATGACTTCTATGTATGACTGCTATGTATGACTGCTATGTATGACTACTATGTATGACTGCTATGTATGACTTCTATGTATGACTGTTATGTATGACTACTATGTATGACTGCTATATATGACTGCTATGTATGACTTCTATGTATGACTACTATGTATGACTGCTATGTATGACTGTTATGTATGACTGCTATGTATGACTGCTATGTATGACTGCTATGTATGACTTCTATGTATGACTGCTATGTATGACTGCTATGTATGACTGCTATGTATGACTACTATGTATGACTGCTATGTATGACTTCTATGTATGACTGCTATGTATGACTGCTATGTATGACTATGTATGACTGCTATGTATGACTGCTATGTATGACTGTTATGTATGACTACTATGTATGACTGCTATATATGACTGCTATGTATGACTTCTATGTATGACTACTATGTATGACTGCTATGTATGACTGCTATGTATGACTGCTATGTATGACTCCTATGTATGACTGTTATGTATGACTACTATGTATGACTGCTATATATGACTGCTATGTATGACTTCTATGTATGACTACTATGTATGACTGCTATGTATGACTGCTATGTATGACTACTATGTATGACTGCTATGTATGACTGCTATATATGACTGCTATGTATGACTGCTATATATGACTGCTATGTATGACTGCTATGTATGACTGCTATGTATGACTGCTATGCATGACTGCTATGTATGACTGCTATATATGACTGCTATGTATGACTGCTATGTATGACTGCTATGTATGACTGCTATATATGACTGCTATATATGACTGCTATATATGACTGCTATATATGACTGCTATGTATGACTGCTGTATATGACTGCTATATATGACTGCTATGTATGATGATCTATGTAACTGTACTTGTGTATACCTGAATAAACTTAATGAAGGTGATAACTTACCTGACGGAACATAACCTTGTTGACGGGGAAGGTGACAATAATATTGATGAACTGTGCTCCCCAGCCACACACAAACTCCCTGCTGTCATTACTGCTGTCAGGGGCTATTAGTGGGGCTTTACTGTTGCTGTCAGTGGCCATCTGTGGAGCCTGACCACTGCTATGCTTACCGTCAGTGGTAACAGAGGTATCCTGGGAAGGTGCTACACAGAACTGCCACAGAACTGACTTTCTGCTGGTAGAACTGGTGGGTTAGCTGCGGGATTTTCAAGGATAACTTGTGATTAAAGAGGATGACCATTATTATTATTATAATCAGAAAGAAGCGCTAAACCACAAGGGTTATATAGCAAGAGGCTGACCAGGTCACGACTGAATAGGACTCAGTGTGAATGTTCTGGGAAGATCCCCCCCCTCTCAAGGGAGGTTCCTAGATGCTGGTGACGGGCTCTTGATCTAGGGAATTGGATCTGTGCTCCAGTTCCCTGATTGACCCTGAATGCCTTCCATCCCCCCCCTACATGCGCTATATAATCCTATGGGTTTTATGGAAAATTACATTTACCTGGATGAATCTCATTACATACACACAAGTAAATGGCAACAAAGATAATTATTATTTATCAAAGTTACACGCAAGTTATACTTTTGTATCAATCAAATCACATATTACTCGGGTAGATAATTTCCAGTAGATCCTTCATGTGTTAGCTCAAATCACCGACCAGTATGGTTTAAATAAGTGACCCACTGATCAGATCAGATCGACTGGTCCGAACCCTTGACTGGTCCGAACCCTTGACTGGTCCGAACCCTGGACTGGTCCGAACCCTGGACTGGTTTCAAACGGTTTCGTTGGACAATAAAGCAGACTGTAAACGGATGGGGTTGTAGGCGCCCTTATAAACACAAACATTAAATATATATCAGGAACGTGCACGGTAAGCTGTCCAATATACAAAAACAGTTAGAAACAGAAATACAAATAGCTAGAGCTTCATTTAAGGAGGTTATTAATAGAATATTCAAGAGGTTGCTAGTAGAATTGCAGTAAATCAACCATTCAAATCACTATGAAGCTGTGTGTAGTCTGTGGTCAGTCAAACAAACGGGCTTCCACATGCATAAATTTTTGTGGAAATTGGTGTCACGCCCCTTGTGCAGATATCCAAGAACTAGCTACAAGCAGTATTAAAACAGGGAAGTGATTTTGGGTATGCCCAAATGAGATAAATCTGTGGACTAAAATCACAAGGGTATTAAAAGAGGTCAACATCAAAGCTGCTTTCATAGAAAACCTGGAAGCTTTCTACAACAGATGGGAACATAAAAAGTCTGGGCTGAATGGTACTGCCCTTGATACTGGCCATGTAGTCAGAAACTGTAAGGCTGGAGATGATGTCCTGGTAGTCAGTAAATGTGGGGCTGATAGTGCTGTCCTGGGGGACAGTAATGGTGAAGCTGGAGGTGCTGTCCTGGGAGACAGTAATGGTGAAGCTGGAGGTGCTGTCCTGGGAGACAGTAATGGTGAAGCTGGAGATGCTGTCCTGGGAGACAGTAATGGTGAAGCTGGAGATGCTGTCCTGGGAGACAGTAATGGTGAAGCTGGAGATTTTGTCCAGGTAGTCGGGAATTATACGCAGGAAGGAATACATATAAATGACCTCATAGGGGACAGGAGCCATAGTAGGGAAACAAGTGTAGTCAAAGATAAGATAAAACCAATATTACAAACTAGAAATACCGCAGGAAATAGCAAACAAGAGGACTCCACTAGCAATAGTGAGGATATATTACCAAAAACAACTGGTGGGAGCTCCATTGTTGGTGCTAGGGAGGATAGAAGTAAGACAGGGAAACATGCACCAACAGGGAATACAGTCACAGAAACCCAAGGCAAACGGAAACCAAGCCTGTGCACATACTATGCACTCGGTATCTGCTGGCATGGGAAATCTGGAAAAACAGATGGGACGTGCAACTATGACCACCCTAGAAAATGCCATGCCCATATGACAACAGGAAAATGCAAACTCCCTTCATGTAAGCTTTTTCACCCTGAACTGTGTACCTCTTCAGTACAGGAAAGACTGTGCTATAACTTAAATTGCCAGGCATACCATCTAAAGGGGACAAAAAGATACAAAACATCCAGGCCATGGGAAAACCTGGGTAGCCACAGCCACTCAAGAGGGAGAGGTTTTTTAGTGCCAGGAAGGAAAAAAACTGGCAGGAAATGGCAGAAATCGTACACCAAATCCAGTCATTATTGGAGTGGAACCACAGTCGATGGCCTCCACTCCAAACCAACAGATACAGATACTAATGCCGGAAAAAAATCCCCCCCAGTACCAACAATACCACCAGTCCGATAACACTCTTCTTTGCAAATATACAAGGTCTAAAGCCAGCAACAAACAACAAAATACCTTTCATCCGTGGACTGCTTGCAGAGGCAAAGGCAATGTTTGCGGCTTTCACTGAGACCCACATAAAGGATCACTTGGACAACGAAATATGGATCCCAGGTTACAACCTATACAGATGTGACAGAGTGAACAGGCAAAAGGGGGGGGGTTGGCCTGTACATTGCAGAGTCACTTGTTTGCACAGAACTGCTAAATGCCTCAAATGATGTAGTGGAAGTTTTAGCAGTAAAGGTCGAGAACCAAAACCTAGTCATTGTGGTAGTCTACAAGCCTCCGGATGCAACATCCCAGCAATTCCAGGAACAGCTGTTAAAAATTGACCAATGTCTGGAAAATCTTCCAGCTCCTGCACCCAACATCTTGCTCCTGGGGGATTTCAACTTAAGGCACCTAAAATGGAGGAATATAGCAAATAATATTGTTGCAGTAATAACACCAGGAGGCAGCTCTGATGAAAACTCACACTCACGCGAGCTTTTAAATCTCTGCACAAAATTCAATTTAAACCAGCAAATAATAGAGCCTACTAGACTGGAGAATACACTAGACCTCATCTTCACTAACAATGATGATCTGATATGAAATGTCACCATATCAAAAACAATATACTCAGATCACAACATAATTGAGGTTCAGACATGTATGCACAGAGCCCCAGACCGACAAAATGAGATTAGTCACGAGGGAGTATTCACCAAATTCAACTTCAATAACAAAAACATAAAGTGGGACCAAGTAAACCAAGTCCTAACCAATATAAGCTGGGAAGATATACTAAGCAACACAGACCCCAACTTATGCCTAGAACAGATTAACTTGGTGGCACTCGATGTATGCACATGGCTTATTCCTCTAAGAAAAAGGAGGAGTAGATGTAAAATAGAAAGAGACAGGCGCTCCCTTTACAGGCGACGGAAAAGAATAACAGAGCGGCTAAAAGAGGTCAATATATCTGAAATGCGTAGGGAGACACTGGTCAGAGAAATAGCAAGCATCGAACTTAAGCTAAAAGAATCCTTTAGGAGTCAGGAATTGCGGGAAGAACTAAAAGCCATAAATGAAATCGAAAGAAACCCAAAGTATTTCTTCTCCTATGCCAAATCAAAATCGAGAACAACGTCCAGTATTGGGCCCCTACTTAAACAAGATGGGTCCTACACAGATGACAGCAAGGAAATGAGTGAGCTACTCAAGTCCCAACATGACTCAGTTTTTAGCAAGCCGCTAACCAGACTGAGAGTCGAAGATCAAAATTAATTTTTTATGAGAGCCACAAAATTTGATTAACACAAGCCTATCCAATGTTATCTTGACACCAAATGACTTCGAACAGGCGATAAATGACATGCCCATGCACTCTGCCCCAGGGCCAGACTCATGGAACTCTGTGTTCATCAAGAACTGCAAGAAGCCCTTATCACGAGCCTTTTCCATCCTATGGAGAGGGAGCATGGACATGGGGGTCGTCCCACAGTTACTAAAAACAACAGACATAGCCCCACTCCACAAAGGGGGCAGTAAAGCAACAGCAAAGAACTACAGACAAATAGCACTAACATCCCATATCATAAAAATCTTTGAAAGGGTCCTAAGAAGCAAGATCACCACCCATCTAGAAACCCATCAGTTACACAACCCAGGGCAACATGGGTTTAGAACAGGTCGCTCCTGTCTGTCTCAACTATTGGATCACTACGACAAGGTCCTAAATGCACTAGAAGACAAAAAGAATGCAGATGTAATATATACAGACTTTGCAAAAGCCTTCGACAAGTGTGACCATGGCGTAATAGCGCACAAAATGCGTGCTAAAGGAATAACAGGAAAAGTCGGTCGATGGATCTATAATTTCCTCACTAACAGAACACAGAGAGTAGTCGTCAACAGAGTAAAGTCCGAGGCAGCTACGGTGAAGAGCTCTGTTCCACAAGGCACAGTACTTGCTCCCATCTTGTTCCTCATCCTCATATCCGACATAGACAAGGATGTCAGCCACAGCACCGTGTCTTCCTTTGCAGATGACACCCGAATCTGCATGACAGTGTCTTCCATTGCAGACACTGCAAAGCTCCAGGCGGACATCAACCAAATCTTTCAGTGGGTTGCAGAAAACAATATGAAGTTCAACGATGAGAAATTTCAATTACCCAGATATGGTAAACATGAGGAAATTAAATCTTCATCAGAGTACAAAACAAATTCTGGCCACAAAATAGAGCGAAACACCTACGTCAAAGACCTGGGAGTGATCATGTCGGAGGATCTCACCTTCAAGGACCATAACATTGTATCAATCGCATCTGCTAGAAAAATGACAGGATGGATAATGAGAACCTTCAAAACTAGGGAGGCCAAGCCCATGATGACACTCTTCAGGTCACTTGTTCTATCTAAGCTGGAATATTGCTGCACACTAACAGCACCTTTCAAGGCAGGTGAAATTGCCGACCTAGAAAATGTACAGAGAACTTTCACGGCGCGCATAGCGGAGATAAAACACCTCAATTACTGGGAGCGCTTGAGGTTCCTAAACCTGTTTTCCCTGGAATGCAGGAGGGAGAGATACATGATTATATACACCTGGAAAATCCTAGAGGGACTAGTACCAAACTTGCACACGAAAATCACTCACTACGAAAGCAAAAGACTTGGCAGACAATGCACCATCCCCCCAATGAAAAGCAGGGGTGTCACTAGCACGTTAAGAGACCATACAATAAGTGTCAGGGGCCCGAGACTGTTCAACTGCCTCCCAGCACACATAAGGGGGATTAGCAACAGACCCCTGGCAGTCTTCAAGCTGGCACTGGACAAGCACCTAAAGTCAGTTCCTGATCAGCCTGGCTGTGGCTCGTACGTTGGTTTGCGTGCAGCCAGCAGCAACAGCCTGGTTGATCAGGCTCTGATCCACCAGGAGGCCTGGTCACAGACCGGGCCGCGGGGGCGTTGACCCCCGGAACTCTCTCCAGGTAAACTCCAGGTAAAACACCTAGGTCACAAAAATGTCCCCCTTCGATACCTACCATCTATCTCTCCACAAGTTGCTCTAGACCTATATTAATTGCAAATGAGATGTACATACACACCAGGAATTCTGGTAAAATTATTATAATTTTTGTGGACTGTATATTAAAATTAATAAATGATTACATATACACATTTATATAACAGAAGGAGAATTTATAATCATAACACTCACCAATTATTCTTGAGATTACTGCGTATAATACTCAAAAACCTCCGTCTAACTAAATTTATGATGATAATACTGGCCAGAATTGTAAACATATTTTAGATAGCTTATCTGAGGTTCCTGGAGCAGTCCTGTACATCTATTTAATGTTCAAATTATGCAGAAATGCACATCCAACAATTTTGTCTCCTATTTGAGAGGTGTAAGCCCAATATAACCTCTAGAGCGACGAAAATTCTTCTTGTTTTCACTAACGTTTTCTTTGCTCATTCAAAAACACAATGGCGAGTCTCTGCTCGACAGCGCAGGCGCCGAGCTTCCCATTTTTTATAATATAATTTTTATTAAATACAATATATTTTATTAATTTACATACAAATACACTATTTTCGGAAAATATACTATATATTTTCCACAAGTTTAGCCCTCCCCTATGATTATAACAATAATTTGGGAAGATTCCAGAGCAGCGAGAGGACATTTCCAGTGCATCGTTCCAGTGTAAATAATGGAAGTGTTGTGCAGTGTGTGAGGGTTGGGTGTGGTGAGAGTGTCCAGATTGGGACCAGGCATTTTTGTTGTTTAATATCTTTACTATGCACCCCATACCCATCCTGTGGGCGGTAGTCAAAGGATTACAGAGGTACATAATTGGTCCAGGGACTGGACTCCAAAGTTTTGATAGCTGAACAAGTTACAAAGGTAATGAACTAGATCTGGTCACAATCATGACAAAGTTACAAAGGTAATGAACTCCAAGTAGAGCTGGTCACACTCATGAATAATTACAAAGGTAATGAACTAGGTCACAATCATGACAAGTTTCAAAGGTAATGAATCATAAACACGTTAATACATGGTTACAGTCATGAACAATTTACAGAGTAATGAGCAATTATAAAACATTCTAAGGAATGCATGCATTGCCCCAACAACAGATGTTGCTAGGTGCCTGTCCCTCCTCGGCAGGGCAGCCAGACAGTCATTGCAAACAGCAGCAGGTTGTGCCAGGATCTGCTGCTTGCAGGAGCATCATCGACTCTCCCCAAGAGGTCGAAGAAGCCAGCGACTCCACTAGCAGCCTGAGGGAGAGTTGCACTGGGGACATGTCAACGTCCTGGTGGACGCCAATTTGATTGAAGATCCCAGTTCCTCTGCAAAGGTGAAGGCGCGGCAGCTATCACCTCTGTCTGTTGGGAGGGGCTATTGGTTGTTTCCACCTGGAGCCCTCCGGGTGCCCAGACACCCACCGTGTGCACGGATGTTGAAGCTTGAGGAACTGAGAGCACACTGCCTGTGGCACACCTGACAGCTGCCTCGCGGTCGAACTCCACGACGCTTTCCCTGCAGTGGAAGTTCCCGTGAACCCGGCACACCATGTGCCATCACTGACATCGTGGCCTGGGGGACCAGGCAATGCCTCCTCCCCCACGCTGCCCGGGAGGGGGCGGGGTGTGTAGGTGAAGATGAAGGGAACACTGGTTTTGGGAAGTCACATGCTCATATCCTTCATGATGTGCATGGGAAACAAATAAATGCTGTGTTTGTTGTAGGCAGGACAGTTTCAGTTTAATATCTTTATTATGCACCCCATACCCATACTTGCCACTAGTGTACTATTTGCTGATGATACTGTGCTTTTGGAAGATTCTGAACAGAAGTTGCATAGGTTGGTTAATGAGTTTGGTAGGGTATGCAAAAGAAGAAAATTAAAAGTGAATATAGGAAACAGCAAGGCGATGAGGATAAAAAAATATAGGTAACAGAAGATTGGATATCAGAGTGGAGGGAGAGAGTATGGAGGAGGTGAATGTATTCAGGTATTTGAGAGAAGACGTGTCAGCAAATGGGTTTATGAAAGATGAGGTGAATCATAGAACTGACGAGGGGAAAAAGGTGAATGGTGCACTGAGGAGTCTGTGGAGACAGAACTTTATCCATGAAAACAAAGAAGGGAATGTATGAGAGTATATTTATACTAACGCTCTTGTATGGGTGTGAAGCATGGGTGGTGAATGTTTCAACAAGGAGAGGGCTGGAGGCAGTGGAGTTAGTTTAATATCTTCATTATGCACCCCATACCCATCCTGTGAGTGATAGTCACTCCATACCTATCCTGTGGGTGGTAGTCAAACGATTACAGAGGTACATAATGGGTCCAAGGAAGAGCAACAAAGTTATGATAGATGAACTAGTTACAAAGGTAATGAACTCCAGGTAGATCTGGTCACAATCATGGCAAGTTACAAAGGTAATGAACCATCTACACTCCTATACATGGTTACAATCATGAACAGATTACAAAGTAATGAGCCTCTGACATGTCCACACCCGGTCACAATAATAATTAGTTATATATACAAATATTAAGTGAGTCACAAGAAGTCCAAGCAGTGGTACCTCAAAGGCAGTGGAGATATCATGTCTGAGGGCAATGTGTGGTGTGAATATAATGCAGAGAATCTGTAGTTTGGAAATTAGGAGGAGGTGCAGGATTACCAAAACTATTATCCAGAGGGCTGAGGAGGGATTATTGAGATGGTTTGGACATGTAGAGAGGTTGAAACGAAATAGGATGACATCGAGAGTGTATAAATCTGTAGCGGAGGGAAGGCGGGGTAGGGATCGGCTTAGGAAAGGGTGGAGAGAGAGGGTAATGGAAGTTTTGTGTGCGAGGAGTTTGGACTTCCAGCAAGCATGCTTATATGTACCTGGTACATATAAGTACCAGGGCTGTACCAGCCGGGCTGTGGCTCGTACGTTGGATTGCATGCAGCCAGCAGCAACAGCCTGGTTGATCAGGCTCTGATCCACCATGAGGCCTAGTCACAGACCGGGCTGCGGGGGCGTTGACCCCCGGAACTCTCTCCAGGTAAACTCCAGGTAAACAATTATCATACCTAGTAACATATATGTAAATTACTCTTAAAAAGTCAGCCAAGAGGACGTATTTCCAATAGAGTCCTTGATACCAGCCACTAGATTCGACTAACTCTTAGGAACCTATTTCCTGCTAAGTTAACCAGGATTCCTTGACGAGGAGTCAAGTAATAAACTCTGGTCTGATATTCCATGAATTTATTAGCAAGATAATATTGCAGGTTTAGGAGAGGATGGGAACATCGCTGAAGACGATCTCAGATGCTGCCGTGTACTGCTCGAAAACCACCACCTGCAGGGAAGCAAAGCTAAGTAAGTTTATTCAGGTATACACAAATACAGTTACATAGATTATCATACATAGCAGCATATATGTAAAATACCTACATCAGGAAGAAAATCATCAGGCAGACAAAATATAGATTCCCCTCCCCACACACACACAGGTCTTCACAGAAGAAATTCAGAGCTAACGGAGGACACAGGAGTCAGAAAATACCAACAAGAGCTACAAAGCAAAATAACAAGAGGTGGAACTATAGAAAGAATTTTTGCATAACAAAGGTAGTGAGACCAGACAAAATATATCCAGAGTGGAACAGCAGAACAAGAATAACCCAAGAACTGAAGGTCTTCTATCATTCTTTTCAAACATGGCAGTGTGAGTAATGTGGAAAATAATTTCCCAAAATTATACTGTGTAAATAAACCTGATTAAAAGTGTATTTTAGAGAATGGAGTCGACAGGGAGGCTCTGCGCCTGCACTGACGAAGGGGTAGAGACGCCATTGTTTTTTTTAATGTTACGGGCACTTTAATGTAATGTGCTTAATATTCGTCGCTCTAGGGGTTATATTGGGTTTAAAACCTCTCAAATAGGAGCCGAAATTGTTGGATGTGCAGTCCTGCATAACTTGAGCATTAAACAGATGTACAAGACAACTCCAGGAACCTCAGATAAGCTATCTAAATTATGTTTGTAATTCTGGCCAGTATTATCATCATAAATTTATTTAGAGGGGGGTTCTGTATATGACACACAATAATCCCCAGACTAATTGGTGAGTGTTATGAGTATAAATTCTCCTTCTGTTATATATATGTGTATATGTAATCATTTATTAATTTTAATATACAGTCCACAAATTTATATTAAATTTTATCAGAAATCCTGGTGATGTTTACCTGGAGAGAGTTCCGGGGGTCAACGCCCCCGCGGCCCGGTCTGTGACCAGGCCTCCTGGTGGATCAGAGTCTGATCAACCAGGCTGTTACTGCTGGCTGCACGCAAACCAACGTACGAGCCACAGCCCGGCTGGTCAGGAACCGACTTTAGGTGCTTGTCCAGTGCCAGCTTGAAGACTGCCAGGGGTCTGTTGGTAATCCCCCTTATGTATGCTGGGAGGCAGTTGAACAGTCTTGGGCCCCTGACACTTATTGTATGGTCTCTTTAACGTGCTAGTGACACCCCTGCTTTTCATTGGGGGGATGTTGCATCGTCTGCCAAGTCTTTTGCTTCCGTAGTGAGTGATTTTCGTGTGCAATTTCGGTACTAGTCCCTCTAGGATTTTCCAGGTGTATTTTTTTTTATTTATTATCACACCGGCCGATTCCCACCAAGGCAGGGTGGCCCGAAAAAGAAAAACTTTCACCATCATTCACTCCATCACTGTCTTGCCAGAAGGGTGCTTTACACTACAGTTTTTAAACTGCAACATTAACACCCCTCCTTCAGAGGTGTATATAATCATGTATCTCTCCCGCCTGCATTCCAGGGAATACAGGTTCAGGAACCTCAAGCGCTCCCAGTAATTGAGGTGTTTTATGTCCGTTATGCGCGCCGTGAAGGTTCTCTGTACGTTTTCTAGGTCAGCAATTTCACCTGCCTTGAAAGGTGCTGTTAGTGTGCAGCAATATTCCAGCCTAGATAGAACAAGTGACCTGAAGAGTGTCATCATGGGCTTGGCATCCCTAGTTTTGAAGGTTCTCATTATCCATCCTGTCATTTTTCTAGCAGATGCGATTGATACAATGTTATGGTCCTTGAAGGTGAGATCCTCCGACATGATCACTCCCAGGTCTTTGACGTTGGTGTTTCGCTCTATTTTGTGGCCAGAATTTGTTTTGTACTCTGATGAAGATTTAATTTCCTCGTGTTTACCATATCTGAGTAATTGAAATTTCTCATCGTTGAACTTCATATTGTTTTGTGCAGCCCACTGAAAGATTTGGTTGATGTCCGCCTGGAGCCTTGCAGTGTCTGCAATGGAAGACACTGTCATGCAAATTCGGGTGTCATCTGCAAAGGAAGACACGGTGCTGCGGCTGTCATCCTTGTCTATGTTAGATATGAGGATGAGGAACAAGATGGGAGCGAGTGCTGTACCTTGTGGAACAGAGCTTTTCACCGTAGCTGCCTCAGACTTGACTCTGTTGACTACTACTCTGTGTTCTGTTAGTAAGAAAATTATAGATCCATCGACCGACTTTTCCTGTTATTCCTTTAGCACGCATTTTGTGCGCTATTACGCCATGGTCACACTTGTCGAAGGCTTTTGCAAAGTCTGTATATATTACATCTGCATTCTTTTTGTTTTCTAGTGCATCTAGGACCTTGTCGTAGTGATCCAATAGTTGAGACAGACAGGAGCGACCTGTTCTAAACCCATGTTGCCCTGGGTTGTGTAATTTATGGGTTTCTAGATGGGTTGCGATCTTGCTTCTTAGGACCCTTTCAAAGATTTTTATGATATGGGATGTTAGTGCTATTGGTCTGTAGTTCTTTGCTATTGCTTTACTGCCCCCTTTGTGGAGTGGGGCTATGTCTGTTGTTTTTAGTAACTGTGGGACGGCTCCCGTGTCCATGCTCCCTCTCCATAGGATGGTAAAAGCTCGTGATAGGGGCTTTTTGCAGTTCTTGATGAACACGGAGTTCCATGAATCTGGCCCTGGGGCAGAGTGCATGGGTATGTCATTTATCGCCTGTTCGAAGTCATTTGGTGTCAAGATAACATCGGATAGGCTTATGTTAACCAAATTCTGTGGCTCTCTCATAAAAAATTCATTTTGATCTTCGACTCTCAGACTGGTTAGTGGCTTGCTAAAAACTGAGTCATATTGGGACTTGAGTAGCTCACTCATTTCCTTGCTGTCATCTGTGTACATTTCATTTGCAATTAATATAGGTCTAGAGCAACTTGTGGAGAGATAGGTGGTAGGTATCGAAGGGGGACATTTTTTGCGACCTACCTGGAGTTTACCTGGAGAGAGTTTCGGGGGTCAACGCCCCCGCGGCCCGGTCTGTGACCAGGCCTCCTGGTGGATCAGCACCTGATCAACCAGGCTGTTGCTGCTGGCTGCACGCAAATCAACGTACGAGCCACAGTCCGGCTGATCAGGAACTGACTTTAGGTGCTTGTCCAGTGCCAGCTTGAAGACTGCCAGGGGTCTGTTGGTAATCCCCCTTATGTGTGCTGGGAGGCAGTTGAACAGTCTCGGGCCCCTGACACTTATTGTATGGTCTCTTAACGTGCTAGTGACACCCCTGCTTTTCATTGGGGGGATGGTGCATCGTCTGCCAAGTCTTTCCTAGGTGTCCTAAAAATTCCTACTTGTCTCTGTAACTTTGATAAATAATAATTATCTTTGTTACCATTTACTTGTATGTATCTAATGAGATTCATCCACGTAAATTTAATTTTCCACAAGTAATATGTATTTCTTTATATGCGTCAATTCTTCTGGGTCTCTGTACATTACACTAGTGTTATTTAAACCACGCCCCGCCTAGACCGTCTGCCGGGAAGCGACTCTCAGTTCGATTCCGACCAGGGCAGAGGAAGTCGTGTGAGAAAGGCCGGGCTCGTCTTACTCTCCAATATAACAGTCTTATTAGTGTTATTGCTACCTCACTCGAACAACACTCCAACAACAGTTGCCGAAAAAAACTGGTCCCAGTGCAAGAAAATGAGTAAAGAGGTACTGAATTACATGCCAGTATCGTTAAAATACATTTTTTGAAAGGTTTTAAAGAAATTGCAAAGAAAAAGTTGTTAAAGCATTTGGAGAGGTTTTTCAGATAAATCCAGGAAGGTTTTGGGGATAAAATTCATGTCTTATAGACTTAGAGTTCCATGACAGCCACGAGATAAAACACGAACGACAAAGATGGATGGATTGCATTACCACCCTAGATAAGAGTCCAGAAATAAGATGATCAAGTGTTCCAGTGGGTCAGGAGTTCCTGACAAGAAGGCAGAGTAACAGTAAGGGATGACGCATCAAAATGGGAAAAAGTAACGGGTTAGGTCTCACAGGAGTAAGTTTTACTACTGCTATTAAGAATCGACAGGGTAAACAAAAATAAGCTGTTTGAGAGGAAGAGACTTGGAACAACCGGACAGCTGAGTGATTGCTACGATAGAATATTTAATTTTAGGGTCTTTTAAAAGTGGATGAACTAGTGGTGGTGGTGGTCGAGGCTTCCTACATTCACAATTTCAAGAGTACGATAGAACCCGGAGGGACTCTTGACTAGTAGATGTCGGCTGAATTTATCTGAGATAAGGGAACAGGAGCACTGCATTAACTCTCGAAAACAACTCTTTGAGAAAACACACAAACACACACACGAGAGAGAGAGAGAGATAACTGGAATAATAACATAAATTTAATCATGAGCAGAGATATAATGTAAATTAATGATAGCACTGTGGATTTGACAAACCTCATTGGTTCCTTGCTGGAGCAACGGCGCCGGCAAGTACAAGGTCTTGGTGGGACCAACATGCCAGTAGCGACCCAGGTTAAAACCATTGATGAAGACAACACCCTTGTTCCAGGCTCTCATGTCCAGCCAAGTGTCTTGAGGTGTGTCAGAGATGTCCAGAGTGGCGCGGTACACTGCAGGTGTCGTCAAGGAACCACTGAACTCCATCCATCCCGTCAGACTGTTACACCACACAAGATTATTATTTTAATTAATGAGAAGTGCTAAACCCATAAGTACGTGGGAAAGACAAGAGAGTACAGAGAACAAGGCTTGGAAGTCCACACCGAAGCTTTCTGCTGAGATTCTACTTCTATCTAGTTCAATGGTTCCCAAACTGGGGGTAAATTACCCCCTGGGGGTAATTTAACCATTTTTGGGGGGTAATGGAGGGGTGACAGAAAAAAGTTATGAATTCTGAAAATCAAGAAAACAATGCGGTACCCGGTATGAGGATTATTGTTAACTTTGTCTTAGTATATAAAGTTGTAAAGTAAACCTATTATAAGTAAGTACCCCTCAAGGAAGGTTCCTTGATGTTGGTGAGGGGCTCTTGATTTAGGGAATTGGATCTGTGCTCCAGTTCCCCGAATTAAGCCTGAATGCCTTCCACATCCCCCCCAGGCGCTGTATAATCCTCCGGGTTTAGCGCTTCCCCCTTAATAATAATAATAATAATAATAATATAAGTAAGTAATAAAGTTAAACCAAATAACAATAAACATCAAAAACTAATATACAGTATTAGAAAAGAAGAAATATATAGCTAAGTGTGTGGAAACCCAAAAGTATTTTGACAAGTATGCTTCAGGACAAAAGTCACTCAGTAGCCCAGATCGACCTGTCCAGTACGCGTCACTCACTTCCTGAGGCTGCCTCTATTTCACACTGTCAGTTTATCTGTGAGCATCAGCCGAGGTAGATATAAGCTGGTATGTATGTGTACTGCCCTGTGCAGTATATAGTTAGTATTTACCCACTGTTACTGTGAATTTGTAGCTATTATTAATTTTATATACAATGTATGTGTGGTTCTTACGTTTTCAATGGTTTTGCTAGGATTAGCAGAGTATGCCAGGCTGTATACGTTCACGTTTAGCCATATATATCAATAATAACAACATTTTGTGAAAAGGGTAACATGCTTTATGTGGCATGTTAAATTGGGTAACAAGCTGAAAAAGTTTGGGAACCACTGAATTCTAGTTGATGCTGGTGAGGGGCTCTTGATCTAGGGAATTGGATCTGTTATCCAGCTCCCTGAATTAAACCTGAATACCTTCCACTTCCCCCCCAGGCACTGTATAATCCTACTGGTTTAGTACCTCCCCCTGGATTATAATAATAATAATACGTCTAATTAGATTAATAACAAGCGTTGAAGATGATAATAAAGATATTAAACTAGACGTGTATTATCTAGGTGTGTGACTCAAGGCGAGAGAAGCAGTAAGGGCCATACAGTAGCTCCATATCCTTTCATCAACACATTATTATTATTAAAGATTAGCCGGTATTCTCCCAGCCCGGGCCTTTTCCAAGTGGTGGCCCGGTCTTGGCTCCCTCTTTAGAGAGTGTCTGAGACCTAAGTCTCCCATGGGAGGAGGCACAAGTACCTCCTCATCTTTGGGACCAACTGTCCCCAGGCCTAGCCACAAGCTAGGCCTCTCTGGTCCGCCATCCCCGCCCCAAGGGGGCAAATGGGAATGACAGTCTTATGAGCTAAAGGCTCGGGCTCAGGCACCTACCCTACCCTAGATGGGTTAGGCATGGTGTCGATCCATCAACACCTTTCACCACCAAGGCTCTCATTCAAGGGTAAGGCGAGACAGTTAGCAAAGGCGGAAAATATGGAAATGTGGTGTAAAGTTTCCTCGCCAGTGTGATGGCTATTTGTGATTCAGATTAATATTCATGAATACTATTAATAGTTATAAATAACATTAACATCCGAGAATAATATTAACATTTGTGGATAAAATTAACTTTGTGAATAATATTGTCATGTAAATTAATTTTGGGAGTTGCATTTAATTAGAACTGACACTACTGTATGTGTTATTAGCATCACTGGGACTGGTAATTAACGTAAATAAAGAGTGAGTGAGTACCTGGAGTTTACCTGGAGAGGGTTTCTTGGGTCAACGCCCCCGCGGCTCGGTCTGAGACCAGGCCTCACGGTGGATCAGGGTCTGATCAACCAGGCTGTTACTACTGGCCGCACGCAAGCTGACGTACGAACCACAGTCAGGGGTCTATTGGTAATCCCCCTTATGTATGCTGGGAGGCAATTGAGCAGTCTTGGGCCCCGGACACTTATTGTGTTGTCTCTCAATGTACGCGTGGCACCCCTGCTTTTCATCGGGGGAATGTTGCATCTCCTGCCGAGTCTTTTGATTTCATAAGGAGTGATTTTCGTCTGCAAGTTTGGTACCAATCCCTCCAGGACCTTCCAAGTGTATATTATCATGTATCTCTCTCGCCTGAGTTCCAAGGAATACAGATCAAGGACCTTCAACCGTTCCCAGTAATTTAGGTGCCTTATCGCACTTATGTGTGCACTGAAAGTTCTTTGTACACTCTACAGGGGTGTGGCCCGGTGGCCTGGTGGCTATAGCTCCCGCTTCACACACGGAGGGCCCGGGTTCGATTCCCGGCGGGTGGAAATTCCGACACGTTTCCTTACACCTATTGTCCTGTTCACCTAGCAGCAAATAGGTACCTGGGTGTTAGTCGACTGGTGTGGGTCGCATCCTGGGGGACAAGATTAAGGACCCCAATGGAAATAAGTTAGACAGTCCTCGATGACGCACTGACTTTCTTGGGTTATCCTGGGTGGCTAACCCTCCGGGGTTAAAAATCCGAACGAAATCTTATCTTATCTTATTCCAGCCTAGAGAGCACAAGCGATTTGAAGAGAATCGTCATGGGCTTGGCATCCCTAGTTTTGAAGGTTCTCATTATCCATCCTATCATTTTCCTAGCAGATGAGGTAGATACATTGTTGTGGTCTTTGAAGGCAAGATCCTCTGACATTATCACTCCCAGGTCCTTCACATTACTTTTCCGCTCTATTGTATGGTTAGAATTTGTCGTATACCCTGATACATTTTTAATTTCCTCAAGTTTCCCATATCTGAGTAGTTGAAATTTCTCCGCGATGAACTTTATATTGTTTTGAGTGGCCCATTCGAAGATTTGGTTGATGTCCGCTTGGAGTCTCCCGGTTTCTTCGATGGAGGTCACTGCCATTGTAATCCGGGTGTCATCCGCAAAGGAAGACACGGAGCTATGACTTACAGTTCTGTCTATGTCAAAATGAGGATGAGGAATAGAATGGCGACAGGTACTGTGCCTTGTGGAGCAGAACTTATTACCGTGGCGGCCTGGGACTTTGCTCTGGGCATGTCGTTTATTACCTCTTCGAAGTCATGTGGAGTTAGGATAATATCCGAGATTTTTGAGATGACCAAATTTTGGGTTTCGTTCATAAAGAATTCATTTGGATTGTCGACCCTTAGAGTGGGCAGTGGATCGCTGAACACTGAGTCATATTGGGACTTTAGTATCTCACTCATTTCTTGGCTGTCATCTGTTTATGTCCCATCCCGCGTAAGCAGGGGCCCAATACTGGTTGTTGTTTTTTCCTTAGATTTGGCATGAGAAAAGAAGTGTTTTTTTTTTCACTTCCTTTATAGCTATGAGTAGGTTATAGCTATGAGTAGGTTATAGTAGTGCCCGTTCAATGGTCTAACCATTGAACCCTGTATCAGTTGCATATACTACTATCTTAGAGTACACCCAAGAATCTAGTGCAGTTTAAGTCATAATCCAGTCACTAAAATATCAATTGTCTTCAGGTACCATTCTCCTCTTGCACGTGACCGATGAGTAGAAGGCTCACAGGGGTCAGATTAACCTAGAAGAGTTACAGGAGAAACTTTAGCTAGGGACAGCCTCCATTTTCTCATAAATTCTGTTCCATTTTCGTGCACGCGGAGGTGGGACTCTTCTAGTCCGTCCCATTTGTACTAGCAAAGACGAATAAACAGTGGAGACTTGTGAGTGCAGAGTTGTTAATTTTTGCATCAGCAGCGTCAGTAGTGACTGCCTCAGAGTCGAGCACCTCACAGGTTCCCACAGTTATGAAATACGTGCGAGTAATTAGGACCCCAATGGAAATAAGTCACTTTGTGTTACTGCTATGTATGATAACCTATTTAACTGTATTTATGTGTACCTGTATGTGAATACAGTGTGTTAGTCGACTGGTGTTGGTCGTACCAATGAAAATAAGACAGTCCCTCGATGACGCACTGACTTTCCTTGGGTGATCCTGGTCTAGAAATCCGAACAAAATCTTCTTCTTACACCCACCTTAAAATACCCTACGGTACATGGCTCGTTGGTCACCCCAAATCAGTAATAATGTGGTTCTGGTAACAAGAATTAGAGGAACCATCCGGAAAGGCAACCTTCTCGTCTGATGTTTTGTTTCGCTGTCGCCATCTTCACAGGTTTACAACACAATACACTTTTACTTCTTCCACATCTCATTACAGTTATACTGTTTTGTTAATTTTTTGGACGAGTTTCCTGTACTCTTTGCAATAAAAGTATAACAACGGCTTTGATCTGAGTCAGATTAATATGCTATTTTCCATCAGACCTACTGTTATATTTTGGCTATCAATTTTATAAGTGTCAGGGGCCCAAGACTTTTCAACTGCCACCCAGCATACATAAGGGGGATTACCAACAGACCCCTGGCTGTCTTCAAGCAGGCACTGGACAAGCACCTAAAGTCGGGCTGTGGTTCGTACGTTGGATTGCGTGCAGCGGCAGTAACAGCCTGTTTGATCAAGCCCTGATCCACCATGAGGCCTGGTCTCAGAGCGGGTCGCGGGGGCGTTGACCCCCGGAACTCTCTCCAGGTAAACTCCAGGAAGTTGGGTATGGGAAAGCATACTCTCCTGACTGTGTTGGATACACGACACAAGACACCTCATGGAGATACTCTTTGCCCCTCTCTGCAAGGACTGTCAGGTTGTGCTATCAGTTCACCATTTAAAACTCGCACTATTCTAGTCTCAGTGATTAATCCTTATTGAAGACATCTTTTCAATTAAGCATTGTAATGCCTATACAAGTTTATCATGTGTTATTATGATGATGATGATGAAAAAATAATAATGTAAATACCTCTGAGCATTACACCTCTGAACACCTAGCCAACATTACTCACTGTAAACACTTGCTCAACGTTACCTCACCTATTGACCATGTCTGCCTTGAATTCCAGCGGATACATAATCCAACTATTGATCTGAAGGTCATCTATAAGCACAGGTCCTTCCCAAAGCCCCTTCTTCTGATTATATTTGTCGGGCGTGCCGTAGTTGACCCTTGCCAAGTTCTCCACCAGGATGGTCACCTCTGCTACAGCGTCATCGCCAGGCAAGGTCAGCTCCTTATCACTGCCAGGGCACGAAAGTTTGTGTCTTAGCCAGATGCAGTACTAATATGTCCAGCGGTCAAAATAATTGGTTAATATTCTAACAACGATAACAGGAAGTCTCATTTAAGGATTAATAAAACTGTTATGCTCAACATGACTCACGAAGGTCAGAGAAGTGGCAGATGCAGTTTAATATTGACAAATGCAAAGTTTTAAATGTTGGACAGGTAAATAACCATGCGACATATAAACTAAATAATGTAGATCTTAATACTACTGATTGCGAAAAGGATTTAGGAGTTCTGGTTAGTAGTAATCTGAAACCAAGACAACAGTGCATTAGTGTTCGCAATAAAGCTAACAAAATTCTTGGCTTCATATCTAGAAGTATAAATAATAGAAGTCCTCAGGTTGTTCTTCAACTCTATATATCCTTGGTTAGGCCTCATTTAGACTATGCTGCTCAGTTCTGGTCACCGTATTACAGAATGGATATAAATGCTCTGGAAAACGTACAGAGGAGGATGACAAAGATGATCCCATGTATCAGAAATCTTCCCTATGAGGATAGACTGAGGGCCCTGAATCTGCACTCTCTCGAGAGGCGTAGAATTAGGGGGGATATGATCGAGGTGTATAAATGGAAAACAGGAATAAATAAAGGGGATGTAAATAGCGTGCTGAAAATTTCCAGCCAAGACAGGACTAGCAGCAATGGTTTCAAGTTGGAAAAATTCAGATTCAGGAAGGATATAGGAAAGCACTGGTTTGGTAACAGAGTTGTGGATGAGTGGAATAAACTCCCGAGTACAGTTATTGAGGCTAAAACGTTGTGTAGTTTTAAAAATAGGTTAGATAAATACATGAGTGGGTGTGGGTGTGGGTGGGTGTGAGTTGGACCTGCCTAGCTTGTGCTGCTGTGGGTGGCGCCGTGCTCCTTCCTTGAGTGGAGGTGACCAGACTGGGTGGGTCATTGGGCTAATCCGGGGGGGGTGGGTCATTGGGTTAATCCGGGGGGGGGACATGAACCTGCTCCGCATGGGTCAGTAGGCCTGTTGCAGTGTTCCTTCTTTCTTAGGTTCTTATGAAATCGTAATGACACGATTGCAAACAAACCATACCACGGGTGGGGATAGAACCCGCGGTCAGAGAGTCTCAAAACTCCAGACCGTCGCGTTAGCCACTGGACCAGCTAGCCACAATAAGATTCGTCCAACTAGGTATATTTCTGCACCATAGGAAGGTTAGCATAGGCACCACTGTGACCACAAATGCAAGTTTTTACAGACGAATCTCCAGCTAGCGTGGCCGTGACGAACTCTAGCTCAAGTCCCCCCAAAGCCGTCAACATGACCTAGTTGGACGAATCTTATTGTGGCTAGCTGGTCCAGTGGCTAACGCGACGGTCTGGAATTTTGAGACTCTGATCACGGGTTCTATCCCCACCCGTGTTATGGTCTGTTATGCTCACATTTTTCTTACAGCATTTGAGAAATGCGAGGTAATCAGATGTGATCCAAGGAATGGAAGAGTGCATAAAGCTCTTCGAATCCAGATCTCTTGCACGGCAGCTAGGCTGCTATATTACAAATAATATTAATATGCCGATGAGAAAAAATGTTAACAAAGGTATGGGTTTGACAGGCTTTAATCTCTACGTTAGTGCCCCTTTGACTAGCGATGCTGTGGATGATCTCTTGATCTTTCTAATGCTAGTGAAGAGTTCATGATCCAGGAAATTAAATTAAAGCTTCTCTCTAGTTCATTAAATATCTGATAGTCTCGCATTCCCCAAGCGCTGAATAGCCTTAAGGATTTAGCGCTCCTCTTCGAACACACAAGTATAGTTCATCCAGGGTACATAAACTCGTGGAGTTACTCACAGTCCATCCCAGAAGCCGAACTTGCTGATGTCGAGTGGGTTACTGTATGGTTTGGTGATGACCTGCCCGTTGACCAGCACTTGTGCCATGTCCCTGCAGGTGAAAGTTAGATCAGGGACCAAGGCTGCAAAAGTATTAAATACTACTTATGATATGTCCCAGGAGGTGAGAGTTGGATCAGGGACCAAGGCTGCAAAAGTATTAAATACTACTAATGATATGTCCCAGGAGGTGAGAGTTGGGTCAGGGACCAAGGCTGCAAGAGTATTAAATACTACTTATGATATGTCCCAGGAGGTGAGAGTTGGATCAGGGACCAAGGCTGCAAGAGCATTAAATACTACTTATGATATGTCCCAGGAGGTGAGAGTTAGGTCAGGGACCAAGGCTGCAAGAGTATTAAATACTACTTATGATATGTCCCAGGAGGTGAGAGTTAGGTCAGGGACCAAGGCTGCAAGAGTATTAAATACTACTTATGATATGTCCCAGGAGGTGAGAGTTGGATCAGGGACCAAGACTGCAAGAGTATTAAATGTTAGGTAAGACACATATGCAACAGTTAGGTATCTTTATTTCGAAACGTTTCGCCTACACAGTAGGCTTCTTCAGTCGAGTACAGAAAGGTTGATAGAAGCAGAAGATACTTGAAGACGATGTAATCAGTCCATCACCCTTAAAGTTTTGAGGTGGTCAGTCCCTCAGTCTGGAGAAGAGCATTGTTCCGTTGTCTGAAACAATATGAAGTTGAAGTGACAGAATGGGGCCTTTATATAGTGCCAGGAGGTGAGACGTAGGTTGCTTTGGGAGGGCAGGTCCTTCTCAAACCCAGCCGTTCTCACTAGTAGAGGTTGTCGAAGTGGTCTGTACCAAGATACCCTTGTGTTGCAGTGTCTGACAGAATGAACATTAAAATGGTATGAAATACCGACAGATTGTTAGGTAAGACACATATGCAACAGTTAGGTATCTTTATTTCGAAACGTTTCGCCTACACAGTAGGCTTCTTCAGTCGAGTACAGAAAGGTTGATAGAAGCAGAAGATACTTGAAGACGATGTAATCAGTCCATCACCCTTAAAGTTTTGAGGTGGTCAGTCCCTCAGTCTGGAGAAGAGCATTGTTCCGTTGTCTGAAACAATATGAAGTTGAAGTGACAGAATGGGGCCTTTATATAGTGCCAGGAGGTGAGACGTAGGTTGCTTTGGGAGGGCAGGTCCTTCTCAAACCCAGCCCTGCCCTCCCAAAGCAACCTACGTCTCACCTCCTGGCACTATATAAAGGCCCCATTCTGTCACTTCAACTTCATATTGTTTCAGACAACGGAACAATGCTCTTCTCCAGACTGAGGGACTGACCACCTCAAAACTTTAAGGGTGATGGACTGATTACATCGTCTTCAAGTATCTTCTGCTTCTATCAACCTTTCTGTACTCGACTGAAGAAGCCTACTGTGTAGGCGAAACGTTTCGAAATAAAGATACCTAACTGTTGCATATGTGTCTTACCTAACAATCTGTCGGTATTTCATACCATTTTAATGTTCATTCTGTCAGACACTGCAACACAAGGGTATCTTGGTACAGACCACTTCGACAACCTCTACTAGTGAGAACGGCTGGGTTTGAGAAGGACCTGCCCTCCCAAAGCAACCTACGTCTCACCTCCTGGCACTATATAAAGGCCCCATTCTGTCACTTCAACTTCATATTGTTTCAGACAACGGAACAATGCTCTTCTCCAGACTGAGGGACTGACCACCTCAAAACTTTAAGGGTGATGGACTGATTACATCGTCTTCAAGTATCTTCTGCTTCTATCAACCTTTCTGTACTCGACTGAAGAAGCCTACTGTGTAGGCGAAACGTTTCGAAATAAAGATACCTAACTGTTGCATATGTGTCTTACCTAACAATCTGTCGGTATTTCATACCATTTTAATGTTCAAGAGTATTAAATACTACTTATGATATGTCCCAGGAGGTGAGAGTTGGGTCAGGGACCAAGGCTGCAAGAGTATGAAATACTACTTATGATATGTCCCAGGAGGTGAGAGTTGGATCAGGGACCAAGACTGCAAGAGTATTAAATACTACTTATGATATGTCCCAGGAGGTGAGAGTTGGGTCAGGGACCAAGGCTGCAAGAGTATGAAATACTACTTATGATATGTCCCAGGAGGTGAGAGTTGGGTCAGGGACCAAGGCTGCAAGAGTATGAAATACTACTTATGATATGTCCCAGGAGGTGAGAGTTGGATCAGGGACCAAGACTGCAAGAGTATTAAATACTACTTATGATATGTCCCAGGAGGTGAGAGTTGGGTCAGGGACCAAGGCTGCAAGAGTATGAAATACTACTTATGATATGTCCCAGGAGGTGAGAGTTGGGTCAGGGACCAAGGCTGCAAGAGTATGAAATACTACTTATGATATGTCCCAGGAGGTGAGAGTTGGGTCAGGGACCAAGGCTGCAAGAGTATGAAATACTACTTATGATATGTCCCAGGAGGTGAGAGTTGGATCAGGGACCAAGACTGCAAGAGTATTAAATACTACTTATGATATGTCCCAGGAGGTGAGAGTTGGGTCAGGGACCAAGGCTGCAAGAGTATGAAATACTACTTATGATATGTCCCAGGAGGTGAGAGTTGGGTCAGGGACCAAGGCTGCAAGAGTATTAAATACTACTTATGATATGTCCCAGGAGGTGAGAGTTGGGTCAGGGACCAAGACTGCAAGAGTATGAAATACTACTTATGATATGTCCCAGGAGGTGAGAGTTGGGTCAGGGACCAAGGCTGCAAGAGTATTAAATACTACTTATGATATGTCCCAGGAGGTGAGAGTTGGGTCAGGGACCAAGGCTGCAAGAGTATTAAATACTACTTATGATATGTCCCAGGAGGTGAGAGTTGGGTCAGGAACCAAGGCTGCAAGAGTATTAAATACTACTTATGATATGTCCCAGGAGGTGAGAGTTAGGTCAGGGACCAAGGCTGCAAGAGTATTAAATACTACTTATGATATGTCCCAGGAGGTGAGAGTTAGGTCAGGGACCAAGGCTGCAAGAGTATTAAATACTACTTATGATATGTCCCAGGAGGTGAGAGTTGGATCAGGGACCAAGGCTGCAAGAGTATTAAATACTACTTATGATAT
Source organism: Cherax quadricarinatus (assembly GCF_038502225.1). Taxonomy (NCBI): domain Eukaryota; kingdom Metazoa; phylum Arthropoda; class Malacostraca; order Decapoda; family Parastacidae; genus Cherax; species Cherax quadricarinatus. Next base: position 61,673 of record NW_027195842.1, read on the forward strand.
GTCCCAGGAGGTGAGAGTTAGGTCAGGGACCAAGGCTGCAAGAGTATTAAATACTACTTATGATATGTCCCAGGAGGTGAGAGTTGGGTCAGGGACCAAGGCTGCAAGAGTATTAAATACTACTTATGATATGTCCCAGGAGGTGAGAGTTGGGTCAGGGACCAAGGCTGCAAGAGTATTAAATACTACTTATGATATGTCCCAGGAGGTGAGAGTTGGATCAGGGACCAAGGCTGCAAGAGTATTAAATACTACTTATGATATGTCCCAGGAGGTGAGAGTTAGGTCAGGGACCAAGGCTGCAAGAGTATTAAATACTACTTATGATATGTCCCAGGAGGTGAGAGTTGGGTCAGGGACCAAGGCTGCAAATGTATATAGTTAACCATCACCTGTGATGTCCCTGTGTAACGTAGCACAGATACAGTCTACCACTCAAATATGATAATATACAGTGATGCTTTTGTGATAAATTTCCTGAGGTTTTATACCACACATTCATGTAGCCGAACAATATTAAATGTAATTCCTCCCAGAATATTACCAAACATTTTGAGCTAATGTCCCGAAGGAAAATTGAACCTTACCCTTCAATCTTATAGGTTCACAAGAAATTAAACCTCCCGCTGATCAAACCCAGGTGAAAAAAAATTAGAGGAATGCGTAGCCTTACAGAAATTCGTCAAAAATCCTTAATGGGAGGGAAAGCAAAACTTCAGTGGTGTTCAAAAAATATTTCCAAAAGTTAAAGTACAAATTAATGACGTCTCTAGTATTAGTTACAACAGTTCTATAAATGAAAATTAAATAATATGGCCGTGCCAGTGACTAACATGTTGGAACTGTACTGGCACAGAAGGGAACATCCCAATAATAATAATAATAATAATAATAATAATAATAATAATAATAATAATAATAATAATCATTATTTCTACAAGTACAAGGTATACAGGCCTAGATGACAACAATGACATACCACTATATAGAAAGCCCCTTGTTATGTATAGCATTTCGGGCAAATTAGGTCAATTTTCTTGACTGTGGCACTTGAGATATGCTCAAGGCACATTTCTTTAAGAAGAAAGATGTAAACTAAAGAGAGACGCTCCCTATACAAGCAAAGGCGAAGAATCACAGTGCTACTAAAAGGGGCTAGTATATCTGAACTACAAAAGGAGGCATTGGTCGGAGAAATAACAAATATCGAACTTAAGCTAAAGGAATCAGACAGGAGACAAGAAACACGGGAAGAACTTAATGCCGTAAATAAAACTGAAAGAAACCCAAAATACTTCTTTTCTTATGCCATATCAAGGGCAAAAACAACAGCCAGTATTGGACCTTGTTAGATGAGATGGGACTTACACAGATGACAGCAAAGAAATGAGTGAGATACTGAAGTCCCAGTACGACTCGGCGTTTAGTGAGCCGCTAACCAGACTAAGAGTCGACAATCTTAATGATTTTTTTATGAGAGAGACTCAAAATTCGGTTAATTCAAAAATTTTTGATATTATCTTAACACCACAAGACTTTGGAAAAACAATAAATGACATGCCCAGACTCGTACAACTCCGTTTCTTAAATAACACACAGGCACAATACCGTGATTGGAACAATACATAAATAACCCGTACATAGGAGAGAGGAGTAATTTGTGTATATCTCCGTGTTCATCAAGGACTGCAAGAAGCCCCTGTCACGTGCCTTAAGCATTCTGTGGAGAGAGAGCATTGAAACAGGGTTCATCCCACTGTCACTAAAAACAACAGACATAGCCCCACTCCATAAAGGTGGCAGTAATGCATTTGTAAAGAATTACAGACTAATAGCACTAACATCCCACGCCATAACAATTTTTGAAATTGTTCTAAGAAGCAAGATCGCCAGGCATTTAGATACCCATCAGCTGCACAACCCTGGGCAGCATGGGATTAGAGCAGGTCGCTCCTGTCTGTCCCAACTACTGGACCACTATGACAAGATCTTAAATACTCTGGAGGACAAACAAAATACAGATATAGTATACCGAGACTTTACGAAAATCTTCGACAAGTGCAACCATGACGTAGTAGCGCACAAAATGCGTGATAAAGGAATAACAGGAAAAGTTGGTAGATGGATCTAAAACTGCCTAACGTACAGTACACAAAGAGTAAAAGTCAAGTAATAAAGTAAAGTCAGGGTGGCTACAGTGAAAACCTCTGTTCCACAAGGTACAGTACACGTTCCCACCCTGTTTCCCATCCTCATATGTGACATAGACAGAGACGTAAGCCACAGCACCCTGTCTTCCTTTGCGGATGTCACCCCGGATTTGCATGATAGTATCACCCATTTAAGACACTGAAAATCTCCAAGTGGACATTAACCAAATCTTAAATGGGCCTCAGAAAACAAGATGAAGATCAATGAGGACAAATTTCAATTACTTCGCTATGGAAAACTCGAGGAAAATAAAAGAGTATAGAAGTATAAAACAAATTCCAATCACACAATAGAGCAGAAAAACTAATATGAAGGACCTGGGAGTGATAATGTCAGAGGATCTCACTCTCAAACATCACAATAATGTATCTACCAAATCTGCTTGGAAAATGAAAGGATGGATAATGAGAACCTTCAAAACTAGGGATACCAAGCTCATGAAGATTCTCTTCATATCGCTTGTTCTTTCTAGTCTGGAATATTGCTGTACACTAATGGCCCCTTTCAAGGTAGGCGAAATTACAGACCTGGAGAATGTACAGAGAACTTTCACGGCACGTATAAGTATAATAAAGCAACTAAATTACTGATTAGTACTCCCTGGAACACAGGTGAGAAAGATACATGATAATATAAACTTGGAAAAACCTAGAGGGACCTAGTCCCAAATCTGCACACGAACACTTAGTCAGTACCTGATCAGCCGTGATGTGGTTCTTACGTCGGTTTACGTGCGGCCAGCAATAACAGCCTGGTTGATAAGACCCTGATCCACCAAGAGACCTGGTCTCAAACCGGGCCGCGGGGGCGTTGACCCCCGAAACTTTCTCCAGATATCTCCAGGTATACTGGCTGTGTCACTATACTGGCTGTGTCACTGTATTGGTTGTGTCACTAAACTGGCTGTGTCACTATACAAGTTATGTCACTATACTGGCTGTGTCACTCTACTGGTTGTGTCACTATAGCCTCGTATCTCTAGCATGGTTAAAGGATGTAGGTGTGATCCTGACCTGACTTGACCTGACCAGAGGAACCTTTACTAACCTGACATGGCCTTTTATCATGAGCGTGGCATTAGGGGCAGCCAGGTAAACAATGGTGCTGTAGACGATGTAACCATGTGCTTGACCACTGTCATCATTAATAGGCAGTAATTCCATGCTGACAGGACCATCCTCCGTCTCGATGCTGAGGTGCTGAGAGACAGGTATCAGAGACTTTGTTATTAGTAGCGGAAGCGAGGGAGAGAGAAGTTAATATCAGTTAATATCAGGGGGAGAGATACACTTATTAATAAGGTGAGTCCGATAAATTCGTTTATTAACACTGGAACTGAAAGAGAAAATAATCGACTCGGGAAATAGGAGATGCGTTTAATAACACGGGAAGTGCGAGAATCAGTAACACGGGAAGCTGGAGAGAATAATTAACACGGGAGGTGAGAGTCCCAGCATGTTAAATTTTAGAGCATTTTATCGAGAAGACGTTTTGGCCAATAGGGACTTTATTAGTAAAGAGAAAGGGAGAGAGAGAGAGAGAGAGAGAGAGAGAGAGAGAGAGAGAGAGAGAGAGAGAGAGAGAGAGATAGAGAGAGAGATAGAGAGAGAGAAATAGAGATTTGTTGCATGCAAGCATCAGAGTTCCTCTGCCTGGTTACAACAATCAGGACTCAGAGTTCCTTATAAAGAGTTGTTGAGTGATCCTTGATCGTAGGAAGGAATACCTTGGTGAAGTGTGTGGGACAGTGTGTGACTGTGTGACGGTGTGGGACAGTGTGTGACACTGTCCCACGCTGTCCCAAACTGTTCCACACTGTTACACACTGTTACATACTGTCACACACTGTCCCACACTGTTACACACTGTTACACACCGTCCCACACCATCACACACAGAGTGACAGTGTTGGACAGTGTTGGACAGTGTGTGACTGTGTGCCGGTGTGGGACAGTGTGTAACAGTGTGTAACAGTGTGTAACAGTGTGTAACAGTGTTGGACAGTGTGTGACTGTGTGCCGGTGTGGGACAGTGTGTAACAGTGTGTAACAGTGTGTAACAGTGTGTAACAGTGTGGGACAGTGTGTGACAGTGTGGGACAGTGTGTGACAGTGTGGGACAGTGTGTGACAGTGTGGGGCAGTGTGAGACAGTGTGTGACAGTGTGGGACAGTGTGTGACAGTGTGGGGCAGTGTGAGACAGTGTGTGACAGTGTGGGGCAGTGTGTGTGACAGTGTGGGACAGTGTGGGACAGTGTGTAACAATGTGTAACAGTGTGTAACAGTGTGTGACAGTGTGTAACAGTGTGTAACAGTGTGTAACAGTGTGTGACAGTGTGTAACAGTGTGTGACAGTGTGTAACAGTGTGTAACAGTGTGGGACGGTGTGGGACAGTAAGGGACAGTGTGTGACTGTGTGTGACGGTGTGGGACAGTGTGTAACAGTAACAGTGTGTAACAGTAACAGTGTGTAACAATGTGGGACAGTGTGTGACAGTGTGGGGCAGTGTGTGACAGTGTGGGGCAGTGTGTGACAGTGTGGGACAACGTGTGACAGTGTGGGACACTGTGGGACAGGTGAAGTGTGTGTGACAGTGTTGACAGGTGGAGTATGTGTAACAGGTGTGGTGGACATACCTGTGACAGCAGCGTGGACAGGTCGAGAGAGTGTGTGACAGGTGTGGTGGGGTAGGCTACCTTGCTGCGCTGTGCTGGTGGCTCAGGGTGTTCCACTGAAAGATAAAACACAGGTTAACACGCTTGTAGACACAAGCCAGAAGTTAGAACACAAATTAACATGCTTGTAGATACAAGCCAGAAGTTAAAACACAAGTTAACAAGCTTGTAGATACAAGCCAGAAGTTAGAACACAAATTAACATGCTTGTAGATACAAGCCAGAAGTTAAAACACAAGTTAACAAGCTATAGATACAAGCCAGAAGTTAAAACACAAGTTAACAAGCTTGTAGATACAAGCCAGAAGTTAGAACACAAATTAACATGCTTGTAGATACAAGCCAGAAGGTAAGACACAAGTTAACACGCTTGTAGACACAAGCCAGAAGGTAAGACACAAGTTAACATGCTTGTAGATACAAGCCAGAAGATAAGACACAAGTTAACATGCTTGTAGACACAAGCCAGAAGATAAGACACAAGTTAACATGCTTGTAGACACAAGCCAGAAGATAAGACACAAGTTAACATGCTTGTAGACACAAGCCAGAAGATAAGACACAAGTTAACAAGTTTGTAGATACAAGCCAGAAGATAAGACACAAGTTAACAAGCTTGTAGATACAAGCCAGAAGATAAGACACAAGTTAACAAGCTTGAAGACACAAGCCAGAAGTTAGGACACAAGTTAACATGCTTGTAGACACAAGCCAGAAGATAAGACACAAGTTAACAAGTTTGTAGATACAAGCCAGAAGATAAGACACAAGTTAACAAGCTTGTAGATACAAGCCAGAAGATAAGACACAAGTTAACAAGCTTGAAGACACAAGCCAGAAGTTAAGACACAAGTTAACATGCTTGTAGATACAAGCCAGAAGATAAGACACAAGTTAACAAGCTTGTAGATACAAGCCAGAAGTTAGGACACAAGTTAACATGCTTGTAGATACAAGCCAGAAGATAAGACACAAGTTAACATGCTTGTAGATACAAGCCAGAAGATAAGACACAAGTTAACAAGCTTGCAGATACAAGCCAGAAGATAAGACACAAGTTAACATGCTTGTAGATACAAGCCAGAAGATAAGACACAAGTTAACATGCTTGTAGATACAAGCCAGAAGATAAGACACAAGTTAACATGCTTGTAGATACAAGCCAGAAGATAAGACACAAGTTAACAAGCTTGCAGATACAAGCCAGAAGATAAGACACAAGTTAACATGCTTGTAGATACAAGCCAGAAGATAAGACACAAGTTAACATGCTTGTAGATACAAGCCAGAAGATAAGACACAAGTTAACAAGCTTGCAGATACAAGCCAGAAGATAAGACACAAGTTAACATGCTTGTAGATACAAGCCAGAAGATAAGACACAAGTTAACACGCTTGTAGATACAAGCCAGAAGATAAGACACAAGTTAACATGCTTGTAGATACAAGCCAGAAGATAAGACACAAGTTAACAAGCTTGTAGATACAAGCCAGAAGATAAGACACAAGTTAACATGCTTGTAGATACAAGCCAAAAGATAAGACACAAGTTAACAAGCTTGTAGATACAAGCCAGAAGATAAGACACAAGTTAACATGCTTGTAGATACAAGCCAGAAGATAAGACACAAGTTAACATGCTTGTAGATACAAGCCAGAAGATAAGACACAAGTTAACAAGCTTGTAGATACAAGCCAGAAGATAAGACACAAGTTAACATGCTTGTAGATACAAGCCAGAAGATAAGACACAAGTTAACATGCTTGTAGATACAAGCCAGAAGATAAGACACAAGTTAACACGCTTGTAGATACAAGCCAGAAGATAAGACACAAGTTAACATGCTTGTAGATACAAGCCAGAAGATAAGACACAAGTTAACAAGCTTGCAGATACAAGCCAGAAGATAAGACACAAGTTAACATGCTTGTAGATACAAGCCAGAAGATAAGACACAAGTTAACAAGCTTGTAGATACAAGCCAGAACATAAGACACAAGTTAACATGCTTGTAGATACAAGCCAGAAGATAAGACACAAGTTAACATGCTTGTAGATACAAGCCAGAAGATAAGACACAAGTTAACAAGCTTGCAGATACAAGCCAGAAGATAAGACACAAGTTAACATGCTTGTAGATACAAGCCAGAAGATAAGACACAAGTTAACACGCTTGTAGATACAAGCCAGAATATAAGAAATAAGTTAACATTCTTGTTTACCTGGAGTTTACCTGGAGTTTACCTGGAGTTTACCTGGAGAGAGTTCCGGGGGTCAACGCCCCCGCGACCCGGTCTGTGACCAGGCCTCATGGTGGATCGGGCCTGATCAACCAGGCTGTTACTGCTGGCTGCACGCAATCCAACGCACGAGCCACAGCCTGGCTGGTCAGGAACCGACTTAAGGTGCTTGTCCAGTGCCAGCTTGAAGACTGCCAGGGGTATATTGGTAATCCCCCTTATGTATGCTGGGAGGCAGTTGAACAGTCTCGGGCCCCTGACACTTATTGTATGGTGTCTTAACGTGCTAGTGACACCCCTGCTTTTCATTGGGGGGATGTTGCATCGTCTGCCAAGTCTTTTGCTTTCGTAGTGAGTGATTTTCGTGTGCAAGTTCGGTACTAGTCCCTCTAGGATTTTCCAGGTGTATATAATCATGTATCTCTCCTGCCTGCGTTCCAGGGAATACAGGTTTAGGAACCTCAAGCGCTCCCAGTAATTGAGGTGTTTTATCTCCGTTATGCGCGCCGTGAAGGTTCTCTGTACATTTTCTAGGTCAGCAATTTCACCTGCCTTGAAAGGTGCTGTTAGTGTGCAGCAATATTCCTGCCTAGATAGAACAAGTGTGTCTCAGCAGTACTGATGCTCGCGGGTGATGAACAATCACCGTCTTGAGAGACGTGTCAAAGTGGTAATTCTTAATCTGTTAATTTCTGGTTAAATAGGTTTAAGGAATGTAACCTAAGTTAATCCAGTCCAACCTTACTTGCCTTGCTTACACCTAACTTACCTATCTCCGCCCAACCTAACCTAACCTAACTTATCTATCTCCGCCCAACCTAACCTCACCTAACTTACCTATCTCCGCCCAACCTAACCTCACCTAACTTACCTATCTCCGCCCAACCTAACCTAACCTAACTTACCTATCTCCGCCCAACTTAACCTCACCTAACGTACCTATCTCCGCCCACCCTAACCTCACCTAACTTAAGTATCTCCGCCCAACCTATCCTCACCTAACTTACCTATATCCGCCCAACTTAACCTCACCTAACTTACCTATCTCCGCCCAACCTATCCTCACCTAACGTACCTATATCCGCCCAACTTAACCTCACCTAACGTACCTACCTCCGCCCACCCTAACCTCACCTAACTTAAGTATCTCCGCCAAACCTAACCTCACCTAACTTTCCTATCTCCGCCCAACCTAATCTTACGTAACTTACCTATCTCCGCCCAACCTAACCTCACCTAACTTACCTATCTCCGCCCAACCTAACCTAACCTAACTTACCTATCTCCGCCCAACCTAACCTCACCTAACTTACCTATCGCCGCCTAACCTAACCTAACTTACTTATCTCCGCCCAACAAAACCCAACCTAACTTACCTATCTCCGCCCAACCTAACCTAACCTAACTTACCTATCTCCGCCCAACCTAACCTAACCTAACTTACCTATCTCCGCCCAACCAAACCTAACCTAACTTACCTCTCTCCGCCCAACCAAACTTAACCTAACTTACCTATCTCCACCCAACCTAACCTAATCTAACTTACCTATCTCCACCCACCCTAACCTAACCTAACTTTCCTATCTCCGCCCAACCTAACCTAACCTAACTTACCTATCTCCGCCCAACCTAACCTCACCTAACTTACTTATCTCCGCCCAACCTAACCTAACCTAACTTACCCAACTCCACCCACCCTAACCTCACCTAACTTACCTAACTCCACCCACCCTAACCTAACCTAACTTACCTAACTCCACCTAACCTAACCTCACCTAACTTACCTAACTCCACCCACCCTAACCTAACCTAACTTACCTATCTCCGCCCAACCTAACCTAACCTAACTTACCTAACTCCACCCACCCTAACCTAACCTCACCTAACTTACCTAACTCCACCCACCCTAACCTAACCCAACTAACCTATCTCCGCCCAACCTAACCTAACCTAACTTGCCTATCTCCGCCCAACCTAACCTAACCTAATTTACCTAACTCCACCCAAACTAACTTCACCTAACTTATCTAATCCCACCCAACCTAACCTCACCTAACTTACCTAACTCCACCCACCCTAACCTCACCTAACTTACCTATCTCCGCCCAACCTAACCTAACCTTACTTACCTATCTCCGCCCAACCTAACCTCATCTAACTTACCTAACTCCACCCACCCTAACCTCACCTAACTTACCTATCTCCGCCCAACCTAACCTAACCTAACTTACCTATCTCCGCCCAACCTAACCTAACCTAACTTACCTATCTCCGCCTAACCTAACCTAACTTACCTATCTCCGCCCAACCAAACCTAACCTAACTTACCTATCTCCGCCCAACCTAACCTAACCTAACTTACCTTTCTCCCCCCAACCAAACCTAACCTAACTTACCTATCTCTGCCCAAGCTAACCTAACCTAACTTACTTATCTCCGCCCAACGAAACCTAAAATAACTTACCTATCTCCGCCCAATCTAAGCTAACCTAACTTACCTATCTCCGCCCAACCTAACCTAACCTAACTTACCTATCTCCGCCTAACCTAACCTAACTTACCTATCTCCGCCCAACCAAACCTAACCTAACTTACCTATCTCCGCCCAACCTAACCTAACTTACCTATCTCCGCCCAACGAAACCTAACCTAACTTACCTATCTCCGCCCAACCTAACCTAACCTAACTTACCTATCTCCGCCCAACCTAACCTAACCTAACTTACCTATCTCCGCCCAACCTAACATAAACTAACTTACCTATCTCCGCCCAACCTAACCTAACCTAACTTACCTATCTCCCCCCAACCTAACCTAACCTAACTTACCTATCTCCGCCCAACCTAACCTAACCTAACTTACCTAACTCCACCCACCCTAACCTAACCTAACTTACCTATCTCCGCCCAACCTAACATAACCTAACTTACCTATCTCCGCCCAACCTAACCTCACCTAGCTTACCTATCTCCGCCCAACCTAACGTAACCTAACTTACCTAACTCCACCCACCCTAACCTAACCTAACTTACCTAACTCCACCCACCCTAACCTCACCTGACTTACCTAACTCCACCCACCCTAACCTAACCTAACTTACCTATCTCCGCCCAACCTAACCTAACCTAACTTACCTAACTACACCCACCCTAACCTCACCTAACTTACCTAACTCCACCCACCCTAACCTAACCCAACTTACCTATCTCCGCCCAACTTAACCTAACCTAACTTACCTAACTCCACCCACCCTAACCTCACCTAACTTACCTAACTCCACCTACCCTAACCTAACCCAACTTACCTATCTCCACCCAACCTAACCTAACCTAACTTACCTATCTCCGCCCAACCTAAGGTAACCTAACTTACCTAACTCCACCCATCCTAACCTCACTTAACTTATCTAACCCCACCCAACCTAACCTCACCTAACTTACCTAACTCCACCCACCCTGACCAAACCTAACTTACCTACCTCCGCCCAACCTAACCTAACCTAACTTACCTATCTCCGCCCAACCTAACCTCACCTAACTTACCCAACTCCACCCACCCTTACCTAACCTAACTTACCTATCTCCGCCCAACCTAACCTAACCTAACTTACCTAACTCCACCTACCCTCACCTCACCTAACTTACCTAACCCCACCCACCCTCACCTCACCTAACTTACCTAACCCCACTCAACCTAACCTCACCTAACTTACCTAACCCCACCCAACCTAACCTCACCTAACTTACCTAACTCCACCCACCCTAACCTCACCTAACTTACCTAACTCCACCCAACCTAACCTCACCTAAGTTACCTAACTCCACCCACCCTAACCTCACCTAACTTACCTAACTCCACCCACCCTAACCTCACCTAACTTACCTAAGTCCACGCACCCTAACCTCACCTAACTTACCTAACTCCACCCACCATAACCTCACCTAACTTACCTAACTCCACCCACCATCACATCACCTAACTTACCTGACTCCACCCACCCTAACCTCACCTAACTTACCTAACTCCGCCCACCATAACCTCACCTAACTTACCTAACTCCACCCACCATCACCTCACCTAACTTACCTAACTCCATCCAGCATAACCTAACCAAACTTACCTAACTCCACCCACCATCACCTCACCTAACTTACCTAACCCCACCCAACCTAACCTCACCTAACTTACCTAACTCCACCCACCCTAACGTCACCTAACTTACCTAACTCCACCCAACCTAACCTCACCTAACTTACCTAACTCCACCCACCCTAACCTCACCTAACTTACCTAACTCCACCCACCCTAACCTCACCTAACTTACCTAACTCCACCAACCCTAACCTAACCTAACTTCCCTAACACCACCCACCCTAACCTCACCTAACTTACCTAACTCCACCCACCCTAACCTCACCCAACTTACCTAACTCCACCCACCCTAACATAACCTAACTTACCTAACTCCACCCACCATCACCTCACCTAACTTACCTAACTCCACCCACCCTAACCTCACCTAACTTACCTAAGTCCACGCACCCTAACCTCACCTAACTTACCTAACTCCACCCACCATAACCTCATCTAACTTACCTAACTCCACCCACCATCACATCACCTAACTTACCTGACTCCACCCACCCTAACCTCACCTAACTTACCTAACTCCGCCCACCATAACCTCACCTAACTTACCTAACTCCATCCAGCATAACCTAACCAAACTTACCTAACTCCACCCACCATCACCTCACCTAACTTACCTAACTCCACCCACCCTAACATAACCTAACTTACCTAACTCCACCCACCATCACCTCACCTAACTTATCTAACTCCACCCACCATAACCTAACCTAACTTACCTAACTCCACCCACCCTAACCACACCTAACTTACCTAACTCCACCAACCCTAACCTAACCTAACTTACCTAACTCCACCCACCATCACCTCACCTAACTTACCTAACTCCACCCACCCTAACATAACCTAACTTACCTAACTCCACCCACCATCACCTCACCTAACTTATCTAACTCCACCCACCCTAACCTCACCTAACTTACCTAACTCCACCCACCCTAACCTCACCTAACTTACCTAACTCCACCCACCCTAACATAACCTAACTTACCTAACTCCACCCACCATCACCTCACCTAACTTACCTAACTCCACCAACCCTAACCTAACCTAACTTACCTAACTCCACCCACCCTAACCTCACCTAACTTACCTAACCCCACCCAACCTAACCTCACCTAACTTACCTAACTCTACCCACCCTAACCTCACCTAACTTACCTAACCCCACCCAACCTAACCTCCCCTAACTTACCTAACTCCACCCACCCTAACCTCACCTAACTTACCTAACTCCACCCACCGTAACGTAACCTAACTTACCTAACTCCACCCACCCTAACCTCACCTAACTTACCTAACCCCACCCAACCTAACCTCACCTAACTTACCTAACTCCACCCACCCTAACCTCACCTAACTTACCTAACCCCACCCAACCTAACCTCACCTAACTTACCTAACTCCACCCACCCTAACCTCACCTAACTTACTTAACTCCACCCACCCTAACCTCACCTAACTTACCTAACTCCACCCACCCTAACCTCACCTAACTTACCTAACTCCACCCACCCTAACCTCACCTAACTTACCCAACTCCACCCACCCTAACCTCACCTAACTTACGTAACTCCACCCAACCTAACCTCACCTAACTTACCTAACTCCACCCACCCTAACTTAACCTAACTTTACCTTAACTTACTTTAAGTCCAGTTTCCATAATTTACTTCAAATAAACAAAGAAAACAATATTTCTAAGTTTGTTAGTGAGAGTCTAGAAACTGGTCACAGAGAGTAAGTTTGAGTGTTATCTACCGCACCATGCTGCTGGGTATTATGTGTCATTGATCCCGTTATTATCTTCGTTTACTTTTTAATTACAGATGACTGTCTGATGTGTCTGTCTGATGTGTGTGTCTGATGTGTCTGTCTGATATGTCTGTCTGATGTGTCTGTCTGATGTGTGTGTCTGATGTGTCTGTCTGATGTGTCTGTCTGATGTGTCTGTCTGATGTGTGTGTCTGATGTGTCTGTCTGATGTGTCTGTCTGATGTGTCTGTCTGATGTGTGTGTCTGATGTGTCTGTCTGATGTGTCTGTCTGATGTGTCTGTCTGATGTGTCTGTCTGATGTGTGTGTCTGATGTGTCTGTCTGATGTGTGTGTCTGATGTGTCTGTCTGATGTGTCTGTCTGATGTGTCTGTCTGATGTGTGTGTCTGATGTGTCTGTCTGATGTGTCTGTCTGATGTGTCTGTCTGATGTGCCTGTCTGATGTGCCTGTCTGATGTGTCTGTCTGATGTGCCTGTCTGATGTGCCTGTCTGATGTGCCTGTCTGATGTGTCTGTCTGATGTGTCTGTCTGATGTGTCTGTCTGATGTGTCTGTCTGATGTGCCTGTCTGATGTGCCTGTCTGATGTGTCTGTCTGATGTGCCTGTCTGATGTGTCTGTCTGATGTGTCTGTCTGATGTGCCTGTCTGATGTGCCTGTCTGATGTGTCTGTCTGATGTGTCTATCTGATGTGTCTGTCTGATGTGTATGTCTGATGTGCCTGTCTGATGTGTCTGTCTGATGTGTCTGTCTGATGTGCCTGTCTGATGTGTCTGATGTTCCTGTTTGGTGTGCCTGTCTGATGTGCCTGTCTGATGTATCTGTCTGATGTGCCTGTCTGATGTGCCTGTCTGATGTGCATGTCTGATGTGCCTGTCTGATGTGCCTGTCTGATGTGCCTGTCTGATGTGACTGTCTGATGTGCCTGTCTGATGTGACTGTCTGATGTGACTGTCTGATGTGTCTGTCTGATGTGACTGTCTGATGTGTCTGTCTGATGTGTCTGTCTGATGTGTCTGTCTGATGTGTCTGTCTGATGTGTCTGTCTGATGTGCCTGTCTGATGTGCCTGTCTGATGTGTCTGTCTGATGTGCCTGTCTGATGTGCCTGTCTGATGTGCCTGTCTGATGTGTGTGTCTGATGTGTCTGTCTGATGTGTCTGTCTGATGTGTCTGTCTGATGTGCCTGTCTGATGTGCCTGTCTGATGTGTCTGTCTGATGTGCCTGTCTGATGTGTCTGTCTGATGTGTCTGTCTGATGTGCCTGTCTGATGTGCCTGTCTGATGTGTCTGTCTGATGTGTATGTCTGATGTGTCTGTCTGATGTGTATGTCTGATGTGCCTGTCTGATGTGTCTGTCTGATGTGTCTGTCTGATGTGCCTGTCTGATGTGTCTGATGTTCCTGTTTGGTGTGCCTGTCTGATGTGCCTGCCTGATGTGTCTGTCTGATGTGCCTGTCTGATGTGCCTGTCTGATGTGCATGTCTGATGTGCCTGTCTGATGTGCCTGTCTGATGTGCCTGTCTGATGTGCCTGTCTGATGTGCCTGTCTGATGTGTCTGTCTGATGTGTATGTCTGATGTGTCTGTCTGATGTGTATGTCTGATGTGTATGTCTGATGTGTTTGTCTGATGTGCCTGTCTGATGTGCCTGTCTGATGTGCCTGTCTGATGTGTCTGATGTTCCTGTTTGGTGTGCCTGTCTGATGTGCCTGTCTGATGTGCCTGTCTGATGTGCCTGTCTGATGTGCTTGTCTGATGTGCCTGTAAGAGGTGCCTGTCTGATGTGTCTGTCAGATGTTCCTGTCTGATGTGCCTGTCTGATGTGCCTGTCTGATGTGCCTGTCTGTTGTGCCTGTCATATGTGTCTGTCTGATGTGCCTGTCTGATGTGCCTGTCTGTTGTGCCTGTCATATGTGTCTGTCTGTTGTGCCTGTCTGATGTGCCTATCTGATGTGTCTGTCTGATGCGCCTGTCTCATGTGTCTGTCTGATGTGCCTGTCTGATGTGTTTATCTCAAGTGCCTGTCTGATGCGTCTGTCTGATGTGCCTGTCTGATGTGTCTGTCTGATGTGTCTGTCCTATATGCCTGTCTGATGTGTCTGTCTGATGTGCCTGTCTGATGTGCCTGTCTCATGTGTCTGATGTGCCTGTTTGATGTGCCTGTCTGATATGCCTGTCTGATATGCCTGTCTGATGTGCCTGTCTGATGTGCCTGTCTGATGTGTCTGCCAGAAGTGTCTGTGTGATGTGCCTCTCTGATGTGCCTGTATGACGTGCCTGATGTGTCTGATGTGCATGTCTGATGTGCCTGTCTAACGTGCCTGATGTGTCTGATGTGCCTGTCTGATGTGCCTGTCTGATGTGCCTGTCTGATATGTCTGTCTGATGTACCTGTCTGATGTACCTGTCTGATGTGTCCGTCTGATGTGTCTGTCTTATGTGCCTGTCTGATATGCCTGTCAGAGGTGCCTGTCTGATGTATCTGTCAGATGTGCCTGTCTGATGTGCCTGTCTGATGTGCCTGTCTGATGTGTCTGTCTGATGTGTCTGTCTGATGTGCCTGTCTGATGTGTCTGTCTGATGTGTCTGTCTGATGTGTCTGTCTGATGTGTCTGTCTGGTGTGTCTGTTTGATGTGCCTGTCTGATGTGCCTGTCTGATGTACTTGCTGATGTACCTGTCTGATGTGCCTGTATGGTGTGCCTGTCTGATGTACTTGCTGATGTACCTGTCTGATGTGCCTGTCTGATGTGCCTGTATGATGTACTTGACTGATGTATCTGTCAGGGGTGCCTGTCTTATGTGCCTGTTTGATGTGTCTGATGTTCTTGGCTGATGTATCTGTCTGAAGTGCCTGTCTGAGGTACCTGTCTGATGTGCCTGTATGATGTGCTTGTCTGATGTACTTGGCTGATGTTCCTGTCTGAAGTGCCTGTCTGATGTGCCTCTCTGATGTGCCTATATGATGTACTTGGCTGATGTACCTGTCTGCAGTGCCTGCATTAGGTACCTGTCTGATATGCCTGTCTGATGTGCCTGTCTGAAGTGCCTGTATGATGTACTTTACTGATGTACCTGTCTGATATATTTGTCTGATGTACCTGTCTGGTGTGCCTGTCTGATGTGACTGATGTGCTTATCTGATGTGCCTGTTTGATGTACTTGGCTGATGAACCTGTCTGATGTGTCTGTCTGATGTGCCTGTCTGATGTGCCTGTCTGATGTACTTGACTGATGTACTTGTCTGATGTGCCTGTCTGATGTGCTTGTCTGATGTGCCTGTCTGATGTACTTGGCTGATGTACCTGTCTGATGTATTTGTCTTATGTGCCTGTCTTATGTGACTTATGTTACTGATGTGTTTGTCTGATGTGCCTGTTTAATGTGCATGTTTGATGTGACTGTCTGATGTGACTGATGTGCCTGTCTGATGTGTCTGTCTGATGTGACTGTCTGATGTTCTTGTCTGATGTGAATGATATTCTTATCTGATGTGACTGATGTGCCCGTCTGATGTGTCTGTCTGATGTGACTGTCTGATGTTCTTGTCTGATGTGATTGATATTCTTATCTGATGTGCTTGTCTGATATGCCTGTTTGACGTGCCTGTCTATTGTGCTTCTCTGATGTGACTGTCTAAGGTATCCTGTCTAAGGTACCGTCTGTCTGTGGTTCCCTGCCTAAGATACCCTGTCTGTCTGAGGCTCCATATCTGTTTGTGGTTCTCTGTCTGTCTGTGGTTCATTGCCTGGCTGTGGTATCCTGTCTGAGGTACCCTGCCTCTCTGCGGTACCATGTCTGAGGTTCTCTGCCTCTGAGGTACCCCTCTATATGTGAGGTAAGAACATAAGAACATAAGAATGGAGGAACACTGCAGAAGGCCTACTGGCCCATGCGAGGCAGGTCCTTATCAAAACGACTACTACCTAAAGCTTCCCTAGAAATAACTCCCGTACCCAATGACACCAATCAAACCCAGCCCCTCCCACTCATATATTTGTCCAGTCTCTTCTTAAAGCTACCCAAGATCCTAGTCTCTATCACCCCACTGGGAAGACTGTTCCACGCATCTACAACTCTGTTAGAAAACCAGTACTTACCTATGTCCTTTCTAAATCTAAATTTATCCAACTTAAATCCATTATTCCTGGTTCTTACCTGGTTCGACACCCTCAGTACTTTATTAATATCTCCCTTGTTTATGCCCGTCATCCACTTATACACTTCAATGATATCTCCCCTCATTCTACGCCTCTCCAGAGAGTGGAGATTTAAGGCTTTGAGTCTATCTTCATACGGGAGGTTCCTTACACAGTAAATCATTTTAGTCATTCTTCTCTGTATGTTCTCTAATGAGTCTATATCCATCCTGTAGTAAGGGGACCAAAACTGAGCAGCATAATCTAAATGAGGTCTCACTAATGATGTATAGAACTGTAAAATAACTTTTGGACTTCTGTTACTTATACTTCTTGAGATAAATCCAAGTAATCTGTTGGCCTTGTTGCGCACACTAAGGCACTGCTGTCTTGGCTTTAGATTTCCACTTACCATGACTCCCAAGTCTTTTTCACATTCTGTATGATCAAGCTCTACTTCACCTAGATTATAGCTTCGAGGGTTATTTTCATTACCAAGGGCAAGTACCTTACACTTATCCACATTGAAATCCATCTGCTATTTTTCAGACCAAGACATTAATTTGTCCAAATCGTCCTGGAGTTCATTGATATCCTCCTCAGAGTGAATTATACGGCCTATCTTTGTATCATCAGCAAATTTACTCATGTCACTCGTAATCCCTTCATCAAGGTCATTAATGTAAATTATGAACAAGAGAGGGCCTAAAACTGATCCTTTTGGAACGCCACTAGTGACTAATCCACATTCAGATTTCACTCCATTAATGGTAACTCTCTGCTTTCTATTGGTAAGCCATGCCTCAATCCATGCTAGAACTTTACCTCCTATACCATGAGCTGCCACTTTTCTTAAGTCTCTTGTGAGGTACTCTATCGAAGGCTTTACTAAAATCCAAATAAACAATATCATATTCCTTATCACTGTCAACTGCCTCAAATGTTCTATTGAAGAACGTCAGCAAGTTTGTCAGGCAGGAACGACCTCTCGTGAATCCATGCTGAGATTCATTTATCAAGTTATGCTCTTCAAGGTGACTTCTGATAATGTCAGCTATAATTGATTCTAATAACTTGCCCACTATAGATGTCAGGCTTATTGGACGGTAATTTGAAGGAGTGGACTTATCCCCTGATTTGAATATAGGAACCACATTAGCCATCTTCCACAACTCTGGCACAACACCGGTAAGGATGGACGCATTGAATACACTCGTTAATGGCTGACTAAGCTCCAGCTTGCATTCCTTAGTACCCTGGAAAACAACTCATCGGGTCCCGGGGACTTATTTTGTTTCAGTTTGTCTATCTGTTTAATAACCATGTCCCTCGTGACAATAATATTAGT
The DNA here is from genome assembly GCF_038502225.1 of Cherax quadricarinatus. NCBI lineage: Eukaryota > Metazoa > Arthropoda > Malacostraca > Decapoda > Parastacidae > Cherax > Cherax quadricarinatus. Next base: position 80,211 of record NW_027195842.1, read on the forward strand.
TAACTTAAATTCATCAGGAACTAAATAATTGTTAATTACTGGAATCTCATTTACATCTTCCTGTGTAAAAACTGACAAAAAATAGTCATTAAATAAGGAACACATTTCCAGTTCATTATCCGTCAGCTGTCCATTCCCAGTTTTCAGAGGTCCTACTTTTTCCTTCACCTTCGTTCTATACACTTGAAAGAACCCCTTTGGATTAGTCTTTGATTCATTAGCAACTCTAATTTCATAGTCACGTTTAGCCTTTCTAATCGCCTTTTTTACTTCTCTTCTAAGCTGAACATATTGGTCAGTAAGGTTAACCTCTCCTCTTCTGATGCGCCTATAAATTCCCCTTTTCTCCCCTAATAGATGCTTTAGCCTCCTGTTAACCCATTTGGGATCGTTATTATTAGACCTAATTTCTCTCTGGGGAATGTATATACTCTGGGCACTGTGCACATTATTAAGAAAACAATCATAAAAGCAGATCCCTTCATATTCGTAAGTATGATTATCGTCAATAAAATCATTAGCTAGATAACCCCAATCAAGATTAGACAGATGCTCCCTAAGTCCATTATAATCGGCAGAACGAAAATCAGGGATTTTTACTGTATTATCATTATTCTTGCATTCCCAATTAATGCTAAAAGTGATGGATTTGTGATCACTTGCGCCAAGCTCTTCATTGATCTCCAGATTATTCACGAGTGTTTCCTTATTTGATAAGACTAGGTCTAGCAAATTATTACCCCTTGTAGGCTCAGTTATGCTCTGTTTCAGCAAACAGTCCTGAACTGTTTCCATAAAATCACTGGACTCTAGATTACCTGTCAAAGAATTCCAGTCAATTTGACTAAAGTTAAAGTCCCCTACTATGACTATGTTACTGTATCCAGAAGCCCTAACAATTTCGTCCCAAAGAAGTCTCCCTCTATCGTGATCCAAGCCTGGATGTCGGTATATTACACCTAGAATTAGTTTTTCTTGACCCTCCACGAACTCTACCCAACAGACTCTGTTACTGCTCCATCTATTTTTACACCTGTTTTTATGCAACAATTAATATTTTCTCGAACATACAATGCAACTCCTCACCCCTTCCCATTACATCTATCCACATTGAACAACTTAAATCCCTGAATATTACACTCAGCAGTCACATCCCGACTCTTTAAATCATACCACGTTTCAGTTAATGCAATGATATCAAAGTTCCCAGCACATGCTACCAAACGTAGTTCATTAATTTTATTTCTTGCACTTCGACTGTTAGCATAAAATACCATCATATGTTTTTTCTTCTGCACATTTTTCCTATTCATCTTTGTTTTTACACAATTTCTGAAATTATCATTACCCAGAGTTACTCCATGACAGTTACTATTATGATTCTTAATATCAGAGCGTAAGTCAATATATCCATACTCATTATTTATCATTTCTAAACCCATACCTCTAACTAATCCTAGTTTAATGTCCTAACAACCCCCTCAACTGAGTTAGCAAGAAAACCCACACCTGCCCTGGATAAGTGAACCCCATCCCTGGCATACATGTCATTTCGGCCATAGAAGTTGTCCCAGTTGTCAATGAATGGTACTGCATTATCCTTACAATGTTTATCCAGCCAACAATTAATACCAATTGCTCTGGACAACCATTCATTACCAACACCTCTTCTTGGCAAAATGCCACATATAACAGGGCGCCCCCCCCCTTCTTCCTAATTATGTCTATAGCTGTCCTGAACTTTCTAACTAAATCCTCACTTCTACACTTGCCTACATCATTGCCTCCAGCACTGAGGCAAATAATAGGATTGATCCCATTACCGTTCATGATGTTGTCAAGCCGGCTAACAATGTCCTCCATCCCAGCCCCAGGAAAGCAAACCCTCTGTCTCCTACTCCTGTCCTTCAAGCAGAATGCCCTATCCATGTATCTAACCTGGCTATCCCCAACAACAACAATATTCTTACCTTCCTTATTGTCGTTCGTCGTGACGATCCCAGTAGTCGACTCACATTCGTCGGGTAGCACCGAGAATGCGTTGGAGGTTTCCACAGGAGTTTCCACAGCAGTCTCTTTCTTCTTCATCGTTTCTGGCTTTCCATTCGTCTTCTTGATCGTCAACTTCGTCGTCCCCTGCTGTCCAGCCACTGACCACGATCCCTTCTTGGCCTGAGGACTCGAAACAGGAGGACTACTACGAATCCTCTTGTTTTCCTCGGTCAATCGCCGTATCTGCATCTTCGCTACCCACAGTTCTTCCTTAAGTTGCTGGTAAAGTTGCTCGATGGAGGGCATCTTGGTTCAGTCCACGGGAGCACACAAGACACTTCTTCACAGAGTTAAGTACAGGTCACCACTGTACCTTGCCTGTCTAAGGTACCCTGTCTGTCTGTGGTTCCCTGTCTGACTGAGGTACCGTCTATATATGAGGTACCCTGCCTTTCTGTGGTTCCCTGACTGGCTGAGATACCATCTGTATCTGAGGTACCTGATTTTCTGTGGTTCCCTGTCTATCTGAAGTATCCTCTATATCTGAGGTACCCTGCCTTTCTGTGGTTCCCTATCTATCTGAGGCACCCTCTATGTCTGTGGTTCCATGTCGTCTGAGGTCCCCTGCCTTTTTGTAGTTCTCTGTCTGAGGTACTTTCTATGTCTCTGGTTCCCTGCCTGTCTAAGGTACCTCTATGTCTCTGGTACCCTGTTTGTCTGAGGTACACCTATGTCTCTGGTTCCCTGTCTGTCTGAGGTACCCCTATGTGTCTGGTACCCTGTTTGTCTGAGGTACACCTATGTCTCTGGTTCCCTGTCTGTCTGAGGTACCCCTATATCTCTGGTTCCCTGTCTGTCTGAGGTACCCCTATGTCTCTGGTACCCTGTTTGTCTGAGGTACACATACGTCTCTGGTTCCCTGTCTGTCTGAGGTACCCCTATCTCTCTGGTTCCCTGTTTGTCTGAGGTGCACCTATGTCTCTGGTTCCCTGCCTGTGTGAAGTACCCCTATGTCTCTGGTACCCTGTCTGTCTGAGGTACCTCTATGTCTCTGGTACCCTGTTTGCCTGAGGTACACCTATGTCTCTGTACCCTGTCTGTCTGAGGTACCCCTATGTCTCTGGAACCTTGTCTGTCTGAGGTTCCCCTATGTCTCTGGTTCCCTGTTTGTCTGAGGTACACTTATGTCTCTGGTACTCTGTGTCTCCGGTACCCTTGTGTCTGTGGTTTTCTTGCTGTTCTTGGAGCACTCTTGCTATTACTCACCAGTTCCCTCCAGAGGGTTGTACCTGGCGAGCACCTCCTTGGCAAGTGTGTACTTCTCAGTATAATCTCCGGCCTCCGTCAACACTGCATCGTAGTCTGCAAAGAAACACAGGGTGAATAATGAGCTACGTAATGAATGTTATATACGATTGATTTAATAATCACAATAGCGAAGCTTTTTCGTGAAAAGTGAGAACGGTTTAATTATTTTTATTTATATTGAATTATCAAGCCACAAGTGTTCTGGTGGTGAGATGTACTGTATTGGCATGTCTGATGATGGGTAGGGATGTTTTAGCTCTGGTAGTGGAAAGTATTGTGCCAGCATGCTGAATGCTGGGTAGAAGAATTTTTTTTTTTTTTTTTTTTTTTATATTTTATTTAAAACGTCATATAACAACATATTAAATATATAAAAATCCATCCTTCATTAAACAGGTATACAAAACATAATACATGAACATAATACACCTTATAAAGTATGCTGCTGCACATATCCGATATTTACACCTAAGCCAACTAGTATTTCCCTAAACCATACATGATGAAAAATCATATAAAAACATACAACAATACGTATAACATTATAACAAAAATTAAAGCCTTAAACATTTTTTTTTTTATAATTTAAAAAATATACAATACATTAAATAATCATAGGATTACCTATCATTACATTCATAGTAAGTATAATTACAATTGTCAATATATACACAAGAACGGTTATAAATATTCGTCCGTCCCCTATTCATTATGTACCTATCCTAAGGTAACACAAGAATATACAAATTCTTCGTTACCTTAATTAAAACCCTCTTATATACATTATAAACAAAGAGAAACTATTCATCAATAATATGCCTTAGTGGTTGATTTTATGTCAATAAAACCTTTGTAAAGACATAATACATAAACAAGTGCATATATAACAAAATATCCAAAAACGAACGATATGTAATGAAACTGGTAGTTAATTTACTTGACTACTGCAAAGATACAAAAATATTCAGTACATTACACAAAGGGTTCCACTTAATAGCATGAGATAATTCTGAATTGCTAAACAAGTAACATTATGCAACATACACACACCACATTCTTATCACATATACACACACACACGAGAGATTATGTACACATAATACAAAATTGTTACCCTCATATCTGATCACATTCCAAAACATATATCCCAGGAGACCCCAAGCAGAACGTTACCAGGTATCATCCACATGGCTGATACAAGGAAAATATAAAATGAAAAACTATATATATAAGTTGCTCAAGGTGCTTTTACATAACACCTGTCATGCAGTTCATGAGTTTGCTTCACAAGAGACCCACTCTCTTAATCACGTCAATTTAAGAACAAAAATTAGTTTCCAAGCAATAGTATATATATATTTGTTTGAATAAAACATCATCCAAACTAACGATCATACCTATCATTTATACATTAAACCACACCCATACCAATCGTATGCCACCTTCACTCACACATATTCAAGAAGCCAGCCTCGTGTACCCTTTAAGGTATTAACTCCCATAAATCCCTGACCTTGAATCTGCAATATCCCTTTGAAAAAAAGAAAAACCATCTGTTTCCCGTAATGTCTTTATTTCTCTGTTGTGTACCATAAAATATCGCTACCAGTGCTCTGATTCTCTCCCTCACAGATAAATGCCTATATACCCATGACGTATATACAAAATCCGTCACTAAATATCCGATTGCATTCTGTACCGGTGTTTCGACCCCCCCCACATCTAAACTTAAAGCTCTTAAGACACTAAACCCACCCCCACCCACCATTCTTAACACCTTACCAAACCACAACCTTACGTGTTCCAATCTCTTACAGAAATAAACTGCATGAAAGACCGTATCAGGATCTCCACACACACAACACAGCCCCCCCTCCTGCACGCGCCTATTCGCTAAAACTTCCCCAGACGGCAGTATATTATGTAAAAATTTAAACATTATCTCCCTGACCTTGGCTCGTAACCTTAATGCTTTTAAACGACCCCATATGTCCTTCCATGCATACATTGGATATATTCCCTCCACCTTAGCCACTACCTCCCTGCCCTCTACCAGTGCCAATTTGCCGATCTTGATCTTGCGTGGATCTTTTACATAAATTAACATCCTCAACATGTCCTCACATCTCTTTACATCCGTGCCGGTCAACCAACGTACCAAGTCCCGTCTTATCCAGGTCAAACCCGTGCCAGCCATTCTACCCTCTCTCAAGTAGCTATGCTTGACATACATGCCTAACATTCTATTATGCAGATTCATTAGCCCCAGGCCACCCCGGCCAACCGGGAGCGACACCACATCCCTCGTTAACCAATCACAACCTGAACCCCAAATATATCTATATACACGCGTTAACATACGCTTTTCATCATATGGATGTAACGGATAAATACATGCCACGTGCCACAACTTACTGAACAAAATCACATTCACCACAATTGCGCGCTGATGTATAGACAAGCCTCCTTCCCTCAAACCTGTTAAACGACCTAAAACCCTTTCTACAGCCTCACTTGAATTCACCTTCCTCGCATCCTGTATGTTATCCCTATGCACAATCCCACACACCTTAATTTGATTTACTAAAGGCCAGCCTTCCCTCTGGCCTAATACCACACCCGCACAATCCCCCACCTCCATAAGCATTGATTTTTCCCTATTAACCGTCATTCCGGTTGCTTTCCCGAAACATTCCACCAATTCGCTCACTTTTCCTAAAACCTTGGCTCCACGAAATAAAACCGTAGTGTCGTCCACGTAACCTATAATTCCTGATTGTACCCCCACCCAACCTTGCTTGTCATCCTGTCGTACAATCCCCCTCACGGCTCTAAAAAACGGGTCCTGAATCAACGCAAAAAGAATTTGTGATATAGGACACCCCTGCCGTAATCCCCTATGCATCCTAACAACTTTTCCCAACCTACCGTTTACCTGCACCCTAAACGTAGCCTGCTCGTACAAAACCTGTGCCCAACTAACAATTTCCTTTCCGAAACCTTGCCACTGCATAAACTTCCATAATGCATCTCTCTCCACGCAATCGTATGCAGCGTGCCAATCTAAAGCTAATATTCCACCCTTATTACCCCTCCCGCTTTCCTCAATGAACCTGCGAATAATTCCTTGTCCCACACACATAGATCGTCCTGGCACACCATATTGTCCCTCGTCCAGAACTCTCTCCAAAACCCGTTTTATCCTATTTCCTAATAATTTCGCAAAAATTTTATAGTCGCCACACATTAATGAAATTGCCCTATAATTATGTATATAATTCCCAGATTTTTTTTTCGGGACTAGAACAACCACCCCTGTTCTTTGTTGCTGTCCCATAATGCCACTACTTTTCATGGCATTAAATAATATCACCAAAAAATCGCGAATACAATCCCAATTGTCCTTGTAAAAATCACAAGGGATTCCGTCAATCCCCGGCGACTTCCCTACACTCATACCCTCCACAGCTAACCTAATCTCTTCTTCACTTATAGGTCCATTCAAAGCCAACCTGTCCATGTACTCTAGATTACAACGTACATATTCACCCATTTCTCCCAGCGCCCCCTTAGAAATCCCAGCATTTTTGTATTGCAATTCATACCATGCGTCTACAAAGGTATTCATAGCCTCCGTTGACTGAAGGACCTGCCCCCTACTAAAGTTTCCCAATGACTCCTGAACCTCTAATCCCATTAATTCTGTCGCCTTACGGCGTCTGCCCTGCTCTCGCAAGACAAACGCCGAAGGACGGTCACCCCATAAAACCTCATCAATTCCACTTGCTATCCGCGCCGCATCAAAAATACGATTGTGAAAGTCTCTAATTAAGCGTTTTAAATTTTCAATTTCAACCACCGGATACACTCCCCCACCCTTTGTATAACATGCTTGCAGTTGATTTTCAAGATAGTTCAAGAGCCCATACTGCATTCTCTTGTCTTCTTTTCCTTGCTGCTGATAAAAATTCCTCACCTTCACCTTACCGACAGTATCCCACCATTCGACTATATCAATTCCCTCCTGCCATTCAGCCCACCATCCTCTCCAAGCACTCACAAAATCTTCCCTCACACCTCTTTTGTGCATTAAACCCACATTCAACTTCCAGAAACCTCTGTAACGCCTCGGTAATCCTACCCAGTCAACATCCGCCATAACACCTCTGTGATCAGAAAAGCTCACATTTAGCACACGTACACTCCTGACGCTGACACCTCTAGAAACGTATATGCGATCCAGTCTTGCCGCATACTCCCTTCTAACGAACGTATGCATGACCCCACCCACCTCATCCCCCCCCCACATCCGTAACATTAACACTCCGCAAAAGGTCCCCTAAATATCCTGAAAAAAAACCTCTCCCTCTCGGTTCGACATCCTTGCGACGATCAATGCAATTCCAATCACCCCCAATAATCGTGACGACTGGCAGTGATCTTAAATGGTACACCAACACGTCCCTAAAAAACGCATTTTTTACACGCATGTCACCTTCCGCCGGTCCGTACACCCCCAGGAAGGCCACCCGTACCCCACCCCAAACCCCATCAACCCTAACAACCCTCCCCTCCTCTCCTACCTCATATGTTTGCAAAGAAAACGGGCTAGCCTCTTTAACTAACACTGCTACACCACCTTTCAGTCTATTAGAACAGCCCATGTACAAAATATATTCAGGAATCAGCAATTCACCTAAAGATTTATAATTGTGTTCTTGTAAGAATACAACATCGGGTACATAATTTTTTAACAAAACCTCCAAATACTTACGTTTTTCAACAGACCGTAGCCCATTTATATTTAAAGTAATACACTTGAACGTTTCATTGGAGGTTTACCCTTGGATACCTTGACATTCTTGGTTCCCTTGTGTGTATCTCCACTTCTTCCCCCACCCCCCCCTGTGTCGTTCTCCTTGACATGCTGAACACATGTAGATTTGCCCTTGTCTCTACGAGTCACATCGCACCATGCTTTGTTCCCCGACCGTTGTCCTGGTGTCAAAACATCTTGAGAGTCAGATATCACCGCCACTCTCTTACGAGAACTGCGGCCAGTATCCATCTCATCTTCAGAACTGTTGTTCCTATGAACTTCCACGACCACAACCTGATGTTCAGAAATATGCCCGGAGGATGCCCCGTCCTTCTCCTTCACACTTACATCCTCTAAACCACCGTGAAGCCCCTCAGATGTGGAAGCATCCAATAAAACATTCAGAACTTCTTGAATAGATTGCTCCACGTCAACCTGAGTATGAACGAGATCTTCCTCTGTCGTCGCCGATACCACGCCCACGTCCTCCACTGCACCAGGGAGGGTTAGACATATCGGCGAGTCTTCAACCTCACCCTCTATCTCCTCACTCCATGATTTACGAGGCAATATATGTTGTTGTGTAGCAGCAGCATATGAACGCTGCTCCGTTGAAACATCAAACCGCCTTACTTCCGTCGTTTTATCACGTCTTGTAGGGCATTGCGCCGCCATATGGTCATACATCCCACAAAGCCTGCACGTACGCCTTTGTCCTGAGTACGTAACGTACACTTGCGTACGAAAGTCCTCCATAACCACATACGACGGAATAGGGTGCTTGAGGGACATTTTCAGGGAGAAAGACCCCTCCAGCATACCAACTAGAGGACCATCATGCCACCGTCCCATAGTTGCCATATGAACCGTGCCATAGCGTGCAAAAACATTCCTCAAATCACTCTCGTCCGCCTCAAAAGGAACGTTTCGTACCTTGATCCAGGTGTAAAAACGGGAGACGTCGTGAAGGCGAACAGTGACACCAGGATTAACAGTTTTGATCACATCCTGATAAGTGGCAACCATATTTTCGTAAGTACTATTTTGTCTGAATTTGACAAAAAGCCTCGAATTTCCGTTCAAAGAGACACCATAAAGATCTTCATTATTGATACCATATGTATCTCGGAGTATCGCAGTAAGCAGTAGATGTGTATTCTGATTGTTGAACGAGCCTGTCACCAATTGAAGGCAGACGGTGTTGACTCGCCTACGTGCACCTTCCGCCATTGTGAGTGCACTGAGGAAAACTGCGCAGCAATCAACAGAGTCAGGAGCTACTGCGCAGCCTGTCCGTACGGCCCAAGAGCGATACGAACAATAGAGAAGAATTATAGTTCTGCAGTTAGAAAGTACTGTGCCAGCTGTCTGATAGATGGCTAGGGAAGCTATAGTTCTGGAAATGGGAAGTAATATGCCCACAGTCTATGGATAGGTAGGGATATTATAGTTCTGGAAGAGAGGAGTGCAATGCTCGCAGTCTGAATGATGGGTAAGGGTGTACCGGTTCATCCTGAGGGAAATACATTGCCTGCGCTCTGAAGGATAAGTGGGGATGTAGCAGTTCTGGAGGTAAGAAATACAATACCTCTACCCCGAGGATCGGTAGGGATGTTGCAGTTAAGTAGGATTTTTTAGCAGAGCGTCACCGCAGTGAAGAATGAGTGCCTGCACTCTGAGTTATGTGGGAGGACGTTTTGGTTCTGGAGATGGAAAGTACAGTACCTAAATTCTGAAGGATGGTTGGAGATTTTGCATTTCTGGAGGTGGGAAGAAGAGTACAAGCTATCTGAAGGATGGGTGTTGATGTTACAGTTCAGGAGGTGGGAAGCACAATCTATGTAATGTAAACATTTGGTGATGATGTGGTTTTGGAGGTGTGATGTAAAGTGACCACATTGTGAAGCATATGTGAGGATGATCTAGTTCTGGAAGTAGGAATTACAGTGCCTGTACTCTGTAGGATGAGTGAGGATGCTGCAGTTCTGGAAATGGAAAGTGTTCTACAATGCTTACACTCTGTACAGCCAATTGGAATGTTGCACTTCTGGAACTTGGAAGAATGGTGTCTGCACTCTAAATGATGGGAGGAGAGATCACAATTCGAAGGGAGGAAAATACAGTGCCTAAACTTAAAGGATGGTTGGAGATGTTTTCTTTCCTCTGAAAGAAGTGTGGGGATGCAGCCGTTCTTGAAGATGAAAGAACAGTGTTTTCACTTTGAAGAACAGGTGGAAATGTTGCGATTCTGGTGATTGGAAGCAAATGCATATACTCTGCAAGACGGGTGGGATGTTGTAAGTGTGAACAAAATTAGGGCGGCAGTTATAACCATCTCTGAATCTTGGTTGGATGATACGGTGACTGACGACGAGGTCAAAATAGATGGTTACAATATAAAACGCTTAGATAGGAACAGAAAGGGTGGTGGAGTATGTGCCTACATTAGAAATGACTTAGCTTACAACCCAAGACCTGATTTAAATAACAATAAACTGGAGATTCTATGGTTTGAAGTGCTGCTTCCTAAGACCAAACCCATCTTAGTAGGAACTAGTTACCGCCCTCCTACCCAGGACCAGTTCTTAGAAGACTTTTCCAGAGTCTTGTCCAGAGTTGAAAACAATTGCGAGACAATAATACTGGGCGACTTTAATATCTGTTTTCAGCAGCAAAATAACGGGCTATGCAAAAGGTATAAGCAAATTCTAGGAATAAATAGTTACACTCAACTAATTAATACTCCAACCCGGATCACACAGTTCTCAGCCACCCTAATTGACCACATACTTTGTAACCGCTCTGAGAACATTAGTCAGTCAGGCGTCATTACCACAGGTCTTAGTGATCATTTCATCATTTACTGCACCAGGAAAATAACTAGGGATAGGATAGGCCTACACAGGACAATAAAAATGAGGTCAACTAGAAACTACAGTAAAGAAACACTGGTAAATAGGCTACACAATTGTGACTGGACAGAGATAACAAGTTGCACGGACGTAAACGATGCCTGGGAAAAATTCAAAACAATGTTCACTACCATCCTTGATAATATTGCACCAGTTAAAGAGGTTAGGATTAAACGAAGAACTGAACCCTGGATGAATACTGAGATATTAGATAATATGAAATTCAGAGACCAGCTGCTAAAAAGATTTAAAGCAAACAGACAGGATATTGCAGCACTAAATGAATTCCAAAGGGTGAGGAACAGAGTACAGAGACTTATAAAAGGAGCAAAGGCAAAGCACTACTGCTCAAAAATTGAAGAGTATAAGCATAACCCCAGAAAGCTCTGGCAACAACTAAAACAGTTGGGGTATAGCCATAAGCCAGTAGATAGGTCTAACATAGTACTCACTATCGATAATGAGGTATGCCACGAAACATCTAAGGTGGCAAATAGCTTTAATTCCTACTACACATCTGTTGCATCAACACTAGTAAGTAAACTACCAGCTGCATCAAATACCTTTAACACAGACTCTGATAAGTTTCAAACATACTATACCAATAAAGGGGTAACCCCAAACAGTTGTCAACTAGTAAGTGTATCTCATGACTTTATTCAAAAAGAACTAAGCAGGTTAAACCCAACTAAGAGCACAGGCCCTGATAACATCCCGTCTAAGTTCCTAAAAGATGGTGCTTCTGAACTGTCAATCCCTATTGCTCACATAATAAATCTATCAATCACCACTAATACAGTACCGGAGGGGTTCAAGGAGGCCAGAGTCACTCCTATCTTCAAGAAAAATAGTAGGTCTGATGTAAGCAACTATAGGCCTGTTAGTATACTCAGTATAATATCTAAAATTCTGGAGAGGGCGGTGTATTCTCAAGTAGTTAAGTACCTTAATGACAACAACATTCTCCATAGCTATCAATCGGGCTTTAGAAGATCCTACTCAACCGACACCTCCCTTATTAATCTGATGGATTACCTGAGAACTGAAATGTCAAAGGGGAACCTCATAGGCATGGTAACCTTAGACCTGCAAAAGGCCTTCGATACTGTCAACCACAATATATTATGTAATAAACTTCAAGCTATTGGAGCAATTTGACAGGAAATTTAGAGTCGGGTGACTTTCTTGATACGATCCAGGATTGTTTTTTAAAACAGTTTGTGACAGAGCCAACTAGGGGAAATAACCTCCTTGACTTGGTTCTTGCCAGTAGGGAAACACTAATTAATAATCTTGAGGTTAATGATGAGCTTGGGGAGAGTGATCACAAATCACTCAGTTTTAACATATCATGGAATTCCCCTAATAATGGCAATCAAGTCTCCGTCCCTGACTTTCGCTTGGCTGATTTCATAGGACTGAAAAATTACTTAGGTGGGCTGAACTGGAATGACCTGACTAGGGGTCAGGTAGGTGGTGATGGTTGCCGATATGATGCTTTCCAGGGCATAGTTCTAGCTGCTCAGTCAAATTATGTTCCAAATAGGGAAATCAGATCAAACAAAAATGATCCTAAATGCATGAACAATAGATTAAAATATCTGATTGGTCAAAAGAGAGGCATATATAGGCAAATCAAAAGAGGAGAGGGGCAATTAAGAAATCGATATATTCAGTTAAAGAGAGAAATAAAAAAGGGAATTAGAAAAGCAAAAAGAGATTATGAGGTTAAAGTTGCAAGAGAATCGAAGACTAACCCAAAAGGATTCTTTCAGGTATACAGAAGTAAGATCAGGGACAAGATAGGCCCACTCAAAAGTTCCTCGGGTCAGCTCACTGACAGTGATAAGGAAATGTGTAGAATTTTTAACACATACTTCCTCTCAGTTTTTACACAGGAGGATACCAGTGATATTCCAGTAATGATAAATTATGTAGAACAGGACGATAATAAACTGTGCACTATTAGGGTCACAAGTGACATGGTCCTTAGGCAAATAGATAAATTAAAACCTAACAAATCCCCAGGCCCTGATGAACTGTATGCAAGGGTTCTAAAGGAATGTAAAGAGGAGCTTAGCACACCTTTGGCTAATCTTTTCAACATATCACTACAAACTGGCATGGTGCCAGATAAGTGGAAAATGGCAAATGTGATACCTATTTTCAAAACAGGTGACAGGTCCTTAGCTTCGAACTATAGACCAATAAGCCTAACCTCCATAGTGGGAAAATTTATGGAATCAATAATTGCCGAGGCAGTTCGTAGCCACCTTGAAAAGCATAAATTAATCAACGAATCTCAGCATGGTTTTACAAAGGGACGTTCCTGCCTTACGAATTTATTAACTTTTTTCACTAAGGTATTTGAGGAGGTAGATCATGGTAACGAATATGATATTGTGTATATGGACTTCAGTAAGGCTTTTGACAGGGTCCCACATCAGAGACTATTGAGGAAAATTAAAGCACATGGAATAGGAGGAGAAATTTTTTCCTGGATAGAGGCATGGTTGACAAATAGGCAGCAGAGAGTTTGCATAAATGGGGAGAAATCAGAGTGGGGAAGCGTCACGAGCGGTGTTCCACAGGGGTCAGTGTTGGGCCCCCTGCTGTTCACAATCTACATAAACGACATAGATGAGGGCATAAAGAGCGACATCGGCAAGTTTGCCGATGACACCAAAATAGGCCGTCGAATTCATTCTGACGAGGACATTCGAGCACTCCAGGAAGATTTGAATAGACTGATGCAGTGGTCGGAGAAGTGGCAGATGCAGTTTAATATAGACAAATGCAAAGTTCTAAATGTTGGACAGGACAATAACCATGCCACATATAAACTAAATAATGTAGATCTTAATATTACGGATTGCGAAAAAGATTTAGGAGTTCTGGTTAGCAGTAATCTGAAACCAAGACAACAGTGCATAAGTGTTCGCAATAAAGCTAATAGAATCCTTGGCTTCATATCAAGAAGCATAAATAATAGGAGTCCTCAGGTTGTTCTTCAACTCTATACATCCTTGGTTAGGCCTCATTTAGATTATGCTGCACAGTTTTGGTCACCGTATTACAGAATGGATATAAATTCTCTGGAAAATGTACAAAGGAGGATGACAAAGATGATCCCATGTATCAGAAACCTTCCCTATGAGGATAGACTAAGGGCCCTGAAACTGCACTCTCTAGAAAGACGTAGAATTAGGGGGGATATGATTGAGGTTTATAAGTGGAAGACAGGAATAAATAAAGGGGATGTAAATAGTGTGCTGATAATATCTAGCCTAGACAGGACTCGCAGCAATGGTTTTAAGTTGGAAAAATTCAGATTCAGGAGGGATATAGGAAAGTACTGGTTTGGTAATAGAGTTGTGGATGAGTGGAACAAACTCCCAAGTACCGTTATAGAGGCCAGAACGTTGTGTAGCTTTAAAAATAGGTTGGATAAATACATGAGTAGATGTGGGTGGGTGTGAGTTAGACCTGATAGCTTGTGCTAACGGGTCGGTTGCCGTGTTCCTCCCTTGAGTCAATGTGACCTGACCTGACTAGGTTGGGTGCATTGGCTTAAGCCGGTAGGGACTTGGACCTGCCTCGCATGGGCCAGTAGGCCTTCTGCAGTGTTCCTTCGTTCTTATGTTCTTATGTTCTTATAGGTTCTGTAGACTGGTTTAAGTCCTACCTTAGCAACAGGAGACAAATAGTCAAAATCAACAAAACAGAATCAGAACCCCTGCCGATAACATGTGGAGTTCCCCATGGTAGTATTCTGGGTCCCTTATTATTCTTATGTTATGTCAATGATATGCCTATCAGTGTCAAGTGCAAACTCCTACTGTATGCAGATGACAGTGCTCTGTTAGTGTCAGGTAAAGACCCGCAAGATATTGCTAATGTTTTAACACTGGAACTGGAGTCCTGCAGCAAATGGTTAGTAGACAACAAACTATCATTACACCTAGGGAAAACTGAAGCCATTCTCTTTGGCACGAAACATAAACTGAGAAGGGTAAATAATTTTAATGTTCAATGTAATGGGGAGCCCATCACTTTGGTTTCATCAGTAAAATATTTGGGAATCCCCTTTGACCCATGCATGTCAGGAGAATTGATAGGGAACAGTGTAGTAAAGAAAGCGAATGCCAAACTGAAGTTCCTGTATAGACAAGCACAGTGTCTACCTACTGAGGCTCGCAGGACCCTATGTCTAGCCCTTATACAATGCCATATGGATTACGCTTGCACTTCTTGGTACTCTGCCTTGACAAAAAAACTGAAAGATAGACTGCAAATCACCCAGAACAAAATCGTAAGATTCATCCTGGGGCTGGGACCAAGAGAACATGTAGGCCAGGATGAATTACAGCAGTTGGATATGCTGAATGTTGAAGACAGAGTAAAACAACTGAAGCTAAATCATGTTTATAAAATTGCTCACAAACAATGTCCAGAATATCTTGCTGTCAATTTTGTCAAGGTTGGGAACCAAAGCAATCATAGTACTAGGGGGAGAGAGCACAACTTTGTAGTACCCACAGTCAGTGGCCAGGCTTCAAACACCTTTTATTGTACAGCAATAAAGGAATGGAACAGACTACCCGCACATGTCAAAGCCAGTCATAGCGTGAACCAGTTCAAGAAGAGTGCCAAAAGGTGTCTGATGAATGTAGCTACAGAAAGGGAGGGGAATGATTTTCTATTTTTTAGCTAACATACGTGTAAATTTTACCTTATTCCTTGTAATGACCCTCGTATTGTAGATAGTCTTAATGACCTTGATGTAGCAGATAGTCTTTTTAGTATGATAATAAGATGTTATCTTCATTGTAGAATAATAAGAAAATATTATAACCTTTATACAATAATAATAAGGTAAAAGGACCCCAATGGAAATAAGTCACTCTGTCTGACTTTTTTGGGTTATCCTAGGTTCTCTACACATATGCTGCTATGTATGATAATTCTATGTAACTGTATTTGTGTATACCTGAATAAACTTACTTACTTACTTACTTACTTACTTAACACGGGAGGTACTGTACTTGCGCTACGAAAGAAAATGTGAATTTCCAGTTCCTAAGTGGGAAGTATAGTTAGTTTACTCTGACGGATGGAGAGGGATGTTGTGATACTATATAATATTTACTCAGAGATGGTTGGTGTGGCATGCAAAGAGTACGTAACCTTTATTCGGCGCATGGACACACCCTCATTTACAGGCTATCTCCCCCAACCAGCGAACCAGGTTGCTAAGAGTTGATGATGGGGCCCCATCGTTCAACTAGTGACCAGGTTCTAGCCAATAAGAAGGTGGGATTGACAATCGCAGAGGTTATGTGGATACCGCTCTCCTGTCTGCCCTTGTCATTCCCACTCTAGAGCTGGTTGAAGCACGGTCTGCTATCTTGTGGCTTCTATTTCTGCCTTGCTTACCGTGGAGTGCACTATATTTATCACTGTACATAGTGTACATATTGCTGTTCTAAATTGGTGAAGGATAATATAAGTCTAAACTTTTTCTACTGTGTTTATTTGCTCCCATTACACCTGGGATAACAGGCCATTTGAAATCCTAGGTTGTAATAGTTGGTGATGTTGGAGTTCTAATAACGGGTAGGTAGGGATGTGATAGTTCTGGAGGTTAGAAGTAGTATCTAAACTCTCCATGATGGGTGGGAATGTTGCTAGCTTGGTGAATGTGTCTGCAACTTGAAAGTACAGTTCCTGCACTCCGTAGAATGGGTGGGGATAATTCAGGCCTAGAGGTGGCAGTACAATGCCTCACTCTGTAGAATAAGCGGATATTATGTAGTTCTCGGGGTAGAAAGCACAGTGCCTGCGCTCTGAAGGATGGGGAAGGTCGCACTTCAGAGCGTTTTGAAATGAAATATGGACGAAGATGTTGACGTCTTGGAGGTAAGATACAAAGGGACTACACTTTGAAAGACTGGTGAGGACGTTATAATTCTCCAAGTGGGAAGAACAGTGCCAATACTTTGTATGATGTGTAGTTACTAAGAGAGACTAACCATAAGAGGAGACGTCAGGACCGTAGTTTGGCCAGATGTCGAGAGTGTTAGCACCAGCCATGAAGCCAAAGCTCGTCCCACCGATGAACATGTACATGTTGACCGAGGAGTTGTACTGCAAGATTTCCTCCAGTGTGTCTGCGAAGTCTTTATATAATGGAGGAAGAGATGCAGTGAGTAACACCGGGAACAGGCGAAACAGGATGTTGATGAAAGGAAATAGAAAAAAATAAGATTATTAGGGGGATTAGAAAAGAAATATGTTATAAAATCAGTGGCTACAAATTATATGACAAAATGTAAATGTTAACAGTGAGAAATAAATAACTAGAAAAAAATGTTGTAAGTAGCGAAGCAGTATTAATAACAGTGAGATAATACTGAAGAAAGTAACCGCTGATGAGCATTTACAAGACATTTAAATAACTTGTTGAAGATTTGTAGCGTATCTCGCATCTGCTTGACAGTAGGGGTTGCAAGATCCTGTACGAGGCACAAGTACGCTCACACCTTGAGTATGCTCCACTTTCTTGGTTTGCCTGCCCCCCCTCTCATCTGCGACTGCTTGACAGAGTAGAGAACAGAGCAAGACGTCTCATCTCTCGCCTGGACCCATCCTGGATAGATCTGTCATTTCAGCAGAGCCTTCAACATAGGAGGGATGTGGGTGGCCTTACTGTTATGTACAAGGCCAATATTGTCAAAATACCACACTTGGATCCACTTCGAGGACAGCGTGAAACAAGCTTTTATGCCACAAGACGGTCAGAAAGCAGCAACTTCACTCTGGCTGTACCCTTCTCCAGAACATCACTCCATCTGAGATCATACATACCCAGGATGACTCGAGTATGGAACACATTCGTACAGCATAATGATGTCAACGAGATAAAGTCAGTTGATCAAATGAAAATGCTGGCCCACAGATGGCTCCAACTTCATCCTGTTCCGTACTTGTATGTCTCATAACAATAAAAATGCTTTCAAATGAGCTGATGTAGGTAACAGCTCTTAGCTTGCCAATAAAGTTAGGAATCCTTAACCTGTAATATAGCTGTCAATAAAGCTAGGGATCCTTAACCTTGTCAAACCCTGTGTAAAAAAAAAAAAAAAAAAAGAGAGAGAGAGAGAGAGAGAGAGAGAGAGGGAGAGAGAGACAGATGGAGAAAATTTTAACTAATAAAATTTACTTCCCACCTCAAGGATTCAAGTCCGGCTAACCGGTTTCCACGAATCACTTCATAAACGTTACCTCGCTCACACTCCAACAGCACCTCTAGGCGTAAAAACCATTTGCCTCCACTCACTTCTATCATAACACGCTCACTCATGCCTCTTGGATGTCCAAGCCCCTCGCACACAAAACCTCCTTTACCCACCTCCATCCATTCCTAGGACGACCCCTACCTGGCCTCCTACCCACTACAGATTGATATACCCTCCGAGTAATCCTAGTTTGCTTGACTAATACAACTGGAAACTTAAAAGGAAAACTGAATTGTGCAGACACTTTCCATTTTCATGTTTGAAACTTAAAGAGAGTAGTGACACTCCCTGTTTACAGGTGAGAAAGTTAAGAGAGTAGTGACACTCCCTGTTTACAAGTGAGAAAGTTAAGAGAGTAGTGACACTCCCTGTTTACAGGTGAGAAAGTTAAGAGAGTAGTGACACTTCCTGTTTACAGGTGAGAAAGTTAAGAGAGTAGTGACACTTCCTGTTTACAGGTGAGAAAGTTAAGAGAGTAGTGACACTCCCTGTTTACAGGTGAGAAAGTTAAGAGAGTAGTGACACTTCCTGTTTACATGTGAGAAAGTTAAGAGAGTAGTGACACTCCCTGTTTACAGGTGAGAAAGTTAAGAGAGTAGTGACACTCCCTGTTTACAGGTGAGAAAGTTAAGAGAGTAGTGACACTCCCTGTTTACAGGTGAGAAAGTTAAGAGAGTAGTGACACTCCCTGTTTACAGGTGAGAAAGTTAAGAGAGTAGTGACACTCCATGTTTACAGGTGAGAAAGTTAAGAGAGTAGTGACACTCCCTGTTTACAGGTGAGAAAGTTAAGAGAGTAGTGACACTCCCTGTTTACAGGTGAGAAAGTTAAGAGAGTAGTGACACTCCTTGTTTACAGGTGAGAAAGTTAAGAGAGTAGTGACACTTCCTGTTTACAGGTTACCTGGAGGTTACCTGGAGGTTATTCCGGGGATCAACGCCCCCGCGGCCCGGTCCACGACCAGGCCTCCCGATGGATCAGGGCTTGATCAACTAGGCTGTTACTGCTGGCCGCACGCAGTCCGACGTACGAGCCACAGCCCGGCTGATCCGGCACTGACTTTAGGTATCTGTCCAGCTCTCTCTTGAAGGCAGCCAGGGGTGAGAAACTTAAGAGAGTAGTGACACTCCCTGTTTACAGGTGAGAAAGTTAAGAGAGTAGTGACACTTCCTGTTTACAGATGAGAAAGTTAAGAGAGTAGTGACACTTCCTGTTTACAGGTGAGAAAGTTAAGAGAGTAGTGACACTCCCTGTTTACAGGTGAGAAAGTTAAGAGAGTAGTGACACTTCCTGTTTACAGGTGAGAAAGTTAAGAGAGTAGTGACACTCCCTGTTTACAGGTGAGAAAGTTAAGAGAGTAGTGACACTCCCTGTTTACAGGTGAGAAAGTTAAGAGAGAAGTGACACTTCCTGTTTACAGGTGAGAAAGTTAAGAGAGTAGTGACACTCCCTGTTTACAGGTGAGAAAGTTAAGAGAGTAGTGACACTCCCTGTTTACAGGTGAGAAAGTTAAGAGAGTAGTGACACTTCCTGTTTACAGGTGAGAAAGTTAAGAGAGTAGTGACACTTCCTGTTTACAGGTGAGAAAGTTAAGAGAGTAGTGACACTCGCTGTTTACAGGTGAGAAAGTTAAGAGAGTAGTGACACTTCCTGTTTACAGGTGAGAAAGTTAAGAGAGTAGTGACACTCCCTTTTTACAGGTGAGAAAGTTAAGAGAGTAGTGACACTACCTGTTTACAGGTGAGAAAGTTAAGAGAGTAGTGACATTTCCTGTTTACAGGTGAGAAAGTTAAGAGAGTAGTGACACTCCCTGTTTACAGGTGAGAAAGTTAAGAGAGTAGTGACACTCCCTGTTTACAGGTGAGAAAGTTAAGAGAGTAGTGACACTCCCTGTTTACAGGTGAGAAAGTTAAGAGAGTAGTGACACTCCCTGTTTACAGGTGAGAAAGTTAAGAGAGTAGTGACACTCCCTGTTTACAGGTGAGAAAGTTAAGAGAGTAGTGACACTTCCTGTTTACAGGTGAGAAAGTTAAGAGAGTAGTGACACTCCCTGTTTACAGGTGAGAAAGTTAAGATAGTAGTGACTCTCCCTGTTTACAGGTGAGAAAGTTAAGAGAGTAGTGACACTCCCTGTTTACAGGTGAGAAAGTTAAGAGAGTAGTGACACTCCCTGTTTACAGGTGAGAAAGTTAAGAGAGTAGTGACACTTCCTGTTTACAGGTGAGAAAGTTAAGAGAGTAGTGACACTCCCTGTTTACAGGTGAGAAAGTTAAGAGAGTAGTGACACTCCCTGTTTACAGGTGAGAAAGTTAAGAGAGTAGTGACACTCCCTGTTTACAGATGAGAAAGTTAAGATGAGAAAGTTAAGAGAGTAGTGACACTCCCTGTTTACAGGTGAGAAAGTTAAGAGAGTAGTGACACTTCCTGTTTACAGGTGAGAAAGTTAAGAGAGTAGTGACACTCCCTGTTTACAGGTGAGAAAGTTAAGAGAGTAGTGACACTCCCTGTTTACAGGTGAGAAAGTTAAGAGAGTAGTGACACTCCCTGTTTACAGGTGAGAAAGTTAAGAGAGTAGTGACACTTCCTGTTTACAGGTGAGAAAGTTAAGAGAGTAGTGACACTCCCTGTTTACAGGTGAGAAAGTTAAGAGAGTAGTGACACTTCCTGTTTACAGGTGAGAAAGTTAAGAGAGTAGTGACACTCCCTGTTTACAGGTGAGAAAGTTAAGAGAGTAGTGACACTTCCTGTTTACATGTGAGAAAGTTAAGAGAGTAGTGACACTCCCTGTTTACAGGTGAGAAAGTTAAGAGAGTAGTGACACTCCCTGTTTACAGGTGAGAAAGTTAAGAGAGTAGTGACACTCCCTGTTTACAGGTGAGAAAGTTAAGAGAGTAGTGACACTCCCTGTTTACAGGTGAGAAAGTTAAGAGAGTAGTGACACTCCCTGTTTACAGGTGAGAAAGTTAAGAGAGTAGTGACACTCCCTGTTTACAGGTGAGAAAGTTAAGAGAGTAGTGACACTCCCTGTTTACAGGTGAGAAAGTTAAGAGAGTAGTGACACTCCCTGTTTACAGGTGAGAAAGTTAAGAGAGTAGTGACACTTCCTGTCTACAGGTGAGAAACTTAAGAGGGTAGTGACACTCCCTGTTTACAGGTGAGAAACTTAAGAGAGTAGTGACACTCCCTGTTTACAGGTTACCTGGAGGTTACCTGGAGGTTATTCCGGGGATCAACGCCCCCGCGGCCCGGTCCACGACCAGGCCTCCCGATGGATAAGGGCTTGATCAACTAGGCTGTTACTGCTGGCCGCACGCAGTCCGACGTACGAGCCACAGCCCGGCTGATCCGGCACTGACTTTAGGTATCTGTCCAGCTCTCTCTTGAAGGCAGCCAGGGGTGAGAAACTTAAGAGAGTAGTGACACTCCCTGTTTACAGGTGAGAAAGTTAAGAGAGTAGTGACACTCCCTGTTTACAGGTGAGAAAGTTAAGAGAGTAGTGACACTCCCTGTTTACAGGTGAGAAAGTTAAGAGAGTAGTGACACTCCCTGTTTACAGGTGAGAAAGTTAAGAGAGTAGTGACACTCCCTGTTTACAGGTGAGAAAGTTAAGAGAGTAGTGACACTCCCTGTTTACAGGTGAGAAAGTTAAGAGAGTAGTGACACTCCCTGTTTACAGGTGAGAAAGTTAAGAGAGTAGTGACACTCCCTGTTTACAGGTGAGAAAGTTAAGAGAGTAGTGACACTCCCTGTTTACAGGTGAGAAAGTTAAGAGAGTAGTGACACTCCCTGTTTACAGGTGAGAAAGTTAAGAGAGTAGTGACACTTCCTGTTTACAGGTGAGAAAGTTAAGAGAGTAGTGACACTCCCTGTTTACAGGTGAGAAAGTTAAGAGAGTAGTGACACTCCCTGTTTACAGGTGAGAAAGTTAAGAGAGTAGTGACACTCCCTGTTTACAGGTGAGAAAGTTAAGAGAGTAGTGACACTTCCTGTTTACAGGTGAGAAAGTTAAGAGAGTAGTGACACTCCCTGTTTACAGGTGAGAAAGTTAAGAGAGTAGTGACACTCCCTGTTTACAGGTGAGAAAGTTAAGAGAGTAGTGACACTCCCTGTTTACAGGTGAGAAAGTTAAGAGAGTAGTGACACTCCCTGTTTACAGGTGAGAAAGTTAAGAGAGTAGTGACACTCCCTGTTTACAGGTGAGAAAGTTAAGAGAGTAGTGACACTCCCTGTTTACAGGTGAGAAAGTTAAGAGAGTAGTGACACTCCCTGTTTACAGGTGAGAAAGTTAAGAGAGTAGTGACACTCCCTGTTTACAGGTGAGAAAGTTAAGAGAGTAGTGACACTCCCTGTTTACAGGTGAGAAAGTTAAGAGAGTAGTGACACT
This sequence comes from Cherax quadricarinatus, assembly GCF_038502225.1. Classification (NCBI taxonomy): domain Eukaryota; kingdom Metazoa; phylum Arthropoda; class Malacostraca; order Decapoda; family Parastacidae; genus Cherax; species Cherax quadricarinatus. The sequence goes on from NW_027195842.1 coordinate 102,924, forward strand.
CCCTGTTTACAGGTGAGAAAGTTAAGAGAGTAGTGACACTCCCTGTTTACAGGTGAGAAAGTTAAGAGAGTAGTGACACTCCCTGTTTACAGGTGAGAAAGTTAAGAGAGTAGTGACACTTCCTGTTTACAGGTGAGAAAGTTAAGAGAGTAGTGACACTCCCTGTTTACAGGTGAGAAAGTTAAGAGAGTAGTGACACTCCCTGTTTACAGGTGAGAAAGTTAAGAGAGTAGTGACACTCCCTGTTTACAGGTGAGAAAGTTAAGAGAGTAGTGACACTCCTGTTTACAGGTGAGAAAGTTAAGAGAGTAGTGACACTCCCTGTTTACAGGTGAGAAAGTTAAGAGAGTAGTGACACTCCCTGTTTACAGGTGAGAAAGTTAAGAGGGTAGTGACACTCCCTGTATACAGGTGAGAAACTTAAGAGAGTAGTGACACTCCCTGTTTACAGGTGAGAAACTTAAGAGAGTAGTGACACTCCCTGTTTACAGGTGAGAAACTTAAGAGAGTAGTGACACTCCCTGGAGGTTTTTACAGGTGAGAATCAGGGCTTGATCAACTAGGCTGTTACTGCTGGCCGCAGCAGTAGTACGAGACACTGATCCCTGTTTACAGGTGAGAAACTTAAGAGAGTAGTGACACTCCCTGTTTACAGGTGAGAAAGTTAAGAGAGTAGTGACACTTCCTGTTTACAGGTGAGAAAGTTAAGAGAGTAGTGACACTCCCTGTTTACAGGTGAGAAAGTTAAGAGAGTAGTGACACTCCCTGTTTACAGGTGAGAAAGTTAAGAGAGTAGTGACACTTCCTGTTTACAGGTGAGAAAGTTAAGAGAGTAGTGACACTCCCTGTTTACAGGTGAGAAAGTTAAGAGAGTAGTGACACTCCCTGTTTACAGGTGAGAAAGTTAAGAGAGTAGTGACACTCCCTGTTTACAGGTGAGAAAGTTAAGAGAGTAGTGACACTCCCTGTTTACAGGTGAGAAAGTTAAGAGAGTAGTGACACTCCCTGTTTACAGGTGAGAAAGTTAAGAGAGTAGTGACACTCCTGTTTACAGGTGAGAAAGTTAAGAGAGTAGTGACACTCCCTGTTTACAGGTGAGAAAGTTAAGAGAGTAGTGACACTCCCTGTTTACAGGTGAGAAAGTTAAGAGAGTAGTGACACTTCCTGTTTACAGGTGAGAAAGTTAAGAGAGTAGTGACACTCCCTGTTTACAGGTGAGAAAGTTAAGAGAGTAGTGACACTCCCTGTTTACAGGTGAGAAAGTTAAGAGAGTAGTGACACTCCCTGTTTACAGGTGAGAAAGTTAAGAGAGTAGTGACACTTCCTGTTTACAGATGAGAAAGTTAAGAGAGTAGTGACACTTCCTGTTTACAGGTGAGAAAGTTAAGAGAGTAGTGACACTCCCTGTTTACAGGTGAGAAAGTTAAGAGAGTAGTGACACTTCCTGTTTACAGGTGAGAAAGTTAAGAGAGTAGTGACACTCCCTGTTTACAGGTGAGAAAGTTAAGAGAGTAGTGACACTCCCACGACCAGGCCTCCTGTTTACAGGTGAGAAAGTTAAGAGAGTAGTGACACAGCCCTGCTTACAGGTGAGAAACTTAAGAGTAGTAGTGACACTCCTCTTGAAGGCAGCCAGGGGTGAGAAACTTAAGAGAGTAGTGACACTCCCTGTTTACAGGTGAGAAAGTTAAGAGAGTAGTGACACTCCCTGTTTACAGGTGAGAAAGTTAAGAGAGTAGTGACACTCCCTGTTTACAGGTGAGAAAGTTAAGAGAGTAGTGACACTCCCTGTTTACAGGTGAGAAAGTTAAGAGAGTAGTGACACTCCCTGTTTACAGGTGAGAAAGTTAAGAGAGTAGTGACACTCCCTGTTTACAGGTGAGAAAGTTAAGAGAGTAGTGACACTCCCTGTTTACAGGTGTGAGAAAGTTAAGAGAGTAGTGACACTCCCTGTTTACAGGTGAGAAAGTTAAGAGAGTAGTGACACTCCCTGTTTACAGGTGAGAAAGTTAAGAGAGTAGTGACACTCCCTGTTTACAGGTGAGAAAGTTAAGAGAGTAGTGACACTCCCTGTTTACAGGTGAGAAAGTTAAGAGAGTAGTGACACTTCCTGTTTACAGGTGAGAAAGTTAAGAGAGTAGTGACACTCCCTGTTTACAGGTGAGAAAGTTAAGAGAGTAGTGACACTCCCTGTTTACAGGTGAGAAAGTTAAGAGAGTAGTGACACTCCCTGTTTACAGGTGAGAAAGTTAAGAGAGTAGTGACACTCCCTGTTTACAGGTGAGAAAGTTAAGAGAGTAGTGACACTCCCTGTTTACAGGTGAGAAAGTTAAGAGAGTAGTGACACTCCCTGTTTACAGGTGAGAAAGTTAAGAGAGTAGTGACACTCCCTGTTTACAGGTGAGAAAGTTAAGAGAGTAGTGACACTCCCTGTTTACAGGTGAGAAAGTTAAGAGAGTAGTGACACACAGGTGAGAAAGTTAAGAGAGTAGTGACACCTGTTTACAGGTGAGAAAGTTAAGAGAGTAGTGACACTCCCTGTTTACAGGTGAGAAAGTTAAGAGAGTAGTGACACTCCCTGTTTACAGGTGAGAAAGTTAAGAGAGTAGTGACACTTCCTGTTTACAGGTGAGAAAGTTAAGAGAGTAGTGACACTCCCTGTTTACAGGTGAGAAAGTTAAGAGAGTAGTGACACTCCCTGTTTACAGGTGAGAAAGTTAAGAGAGTAGTGACACTCCCTGTTTACAGGTGAGAAAGTTAAGAGAGTAGTGACACTCCCTGTTTACAGGTGAGAAAGTTAAGAGAGTAGTGACACTCCCTGTTTACAGGTGAGAAAGTTAAGAGAGTAGTGACACTCCCTGTTTACAGGTGAGAAAGTTAAGAGAGTAGTGACACTCCCTGTTTACAGGTGAGAAAGTTAAGAGAGTAGTGACACTCCCTGTTTACAGGTGAGAAAGTTAAGAGAGTAGTGACACTTCCTGTCTACAGGTGAGAAACTTAAGAGGGTAGTGACACTCCCTGTTTACAGGTGAGAAACTTAAGAGAGTAGTGACACTCCCTGTTTACAGGTGAGAAACTTAAGAGAGTAGTGACACTCCCTGTTTACAGGTGAAAAACTTAAGAGAGTAGTGACACTCCCTGTTTACAGGTTACCTGGAGGTTACCTGGAGGTTATTCCGGGGATCAACGCCCCCGCGGCCCGGTCCACGACCAGGCCTCCCGATGGATCAGGGCTTGATCAACTAGGCTGTAACTGCTGGCCGCACGCAGTCCGACGTACGAGCCACAGCCCGGCTGATCCGGCACTGACTTTAGGTATCTGTCCAGCTCTCTCTTGAAGGCAGCCAGGGGTGAGAAACTTAAGAGAGTAGTGACACTCCCTGTTTACAGGTGAGAAAGTTAAGAGAGTAGTGACACTCCCTGTTTACAGGTGAGAAAGTTAAGAGAGTAGTGACACTCCCTGTTTACAGGTGAGAAAGTTAAGAGAGTAGTGACACTTCCTGTTTACAGGTGAGAAAGTTAAGAGAGTAGTGACACTCCCTGTTTACAGGTGAGAAAGTTAAGAGAGTAGTGACACTCCCTGTTTACAGGTGAGAAAGTTAAGAGAGTAGTGACACTCCCTGTTTACAGGTGAGAAAGTTAAGAGAGTAGTGACACTCCCTGTTTACAGGTGAGAAAGTTAAGAGAGTAGTGACACTCCCTGTTTACAGGTGAGAAAGTTAAGAGAGTAGTGACACTTCCTGTTTACAGGTGAGAAAGTTAAGAGAGTAGTGACACTCCCTGTTTACAGGTGAGAAAGTTAAGGGAGTAGTGACACTCCCTGTTTACAGGTGATAAAGTTAAGAGAGTAGTGACACTCCCTGTTTACAGGTGATAAAGTTAGGAGAGTAGTGACACTCCCTGTTTACAGGTGAGAAAGTTAAGAGTGTAGTGACACTCCCTGTTTACAGGTGAGAAAGTTAAGAGAGTAGTAGTGACACTCCCTGACACTTCCTGTTTACAGCTGATCCGGTGACATCTGTCCAGCCTGTTTACAGGTGAGAAAGTTAAGAGAGTAGTGACACTCCCTGTTTACAGGTGAGAAAGTTAAGAGAGTAGTGACACTCCCTGTTTACAGGTGAGAAAGTTAAGAGAGTAGTGACACTCCCTGTTTACAGGTGAGAAAGTTAAGAGAGTAGTGACACTCCCTGTTTACAGGTGAGAAAGTTAAGAGAGTAGTGACACTCCCTGTTTACAGGTGAGAAAGTTAAGAGAGTAGTGACACTCCCTGTTTACAGGTGAGAAAGTTAAGAGAGTAGTGACACTCCCTGTTTACAGGTGAGAAAGTTAAGAGAGTAGTGACACTCCCTGTTTACAGGTGAGAAAGTTAAGAGAGTAGTGACACTTCCTGTTTACAGGTGAGAAAGTTAAGAGAGTAGTGACACTCCCTGTTTACAGGTGAGAAAGTTAAGAGAGTAGTGACACTCCCTGTTTACAGGTGAGAAAGTTAAGAGAGTAGTGACACTCCCTGTTTACAGGTGAGAAAGTTAAGAGAGTAGTGACACTTCCTGTTTACAGGTGAGAAAGTTAAGAGAGTAGTGACACTTCCTGTTTACAGGTGAGAAAGTTAAGAGAGTAGTGACACTCCCTGTTTACAGGTGAGAAAGTTAAGAGAGTAGTGACACTTCCCTGTTTACAGGTGAGAAAGTTAAGAGAGTAGTGACACTCCCTGTTTACAGGTGAGAAAGTTAAGAGAGTAGTGACACTCCCTGTTTACAGGTGAGAAAGTTAAGAGAGTAGTGACACTCCCTGTTTACAGGTGAGAAAGTTAAGAGAGTAGTGACACTCCCTGTTTACAGGTGAGAAAGTTAAGAGAGTAGTGACACTCCCTGTTTACAGGTGAGAAAGTTAAGAGAGTAGTGACACTCCCTGTTTACAGGTGAGAAAGTTAAGAGAGTAGTGACACTCCCTGTTTACAGGTGAGAAAGTTAAGAGAGTAGTGACACTCCCTGTGTACAGGGGAGAAAGTTAAGAGAGTAGTGACACTTCCTGTTTGAGAAAGTTAAGAGAGTAGTGACACTCCCTGTTTACAGGTGAGTTAAGAGAGTAGTGACACTCCCTGTTTAGAGGTGAGAAAGTTAAGAGAGTAGTGACACTCCCTTTTTACAGGTGAGAAAGTTAAGAGAGTAGTGACACTCCCTGTTTACAGGTGAGAAAGTTAAGAGAGTAGTGACACTCCCTGTTTACAGATGAGAAAGTTAAGAGAGTAGTGACACTCCCTGTTTACAGGTGTAAGAGAGTTACAGGTGAGAAAGTTAAGAGAGTAGTGACACTACCTGTTTACAGGTGAGAAAGTTAAGAGAGTAGTGACATTTCCTGTTTACAGGTGAGAAAGTTAAGAGAGTAGTGACACTCCCTGTTTACAGGTGAGAAAGTTAAGAGAGTAGTGACACTACCTGTTTACAGGTGAGAAAGTTAAGAGAGTAGTGACACTTCCTGACATGTGAGAAAGTTAAGAGAGTAGTTCCTGTTTACAGGTGAGAAAGTTAAGAGAGTAGTGACACTCCCTGTTTACAGGTGAGAAAGTTAAGAGAGTAGTGACACTCCCTGTTTACAGGTGAGAAAGTTAAGAGAGTAGTGACACTTCCTGTTTACAGGTGAGAAAGTTAAGAGAGTAATGACACTCCCTGTTTACAGGTGAGAAAGTTAAGAGAGTAGTGACACTCACTGTTTACAGGTGAGAAAGTTAAGAGAGTAGTGACACAGGTGAGAAAGTTAAGAGAGTAGTGACACTCCCTGTTTACAGGTGAGAAAGTTAAGAGAGTAGTGACACTCCCTGTTTACAGGTGAGAAAGTTAAGAGAGTAGTGACACTTCCTGTTTACAGGTGAGAAAGTTAAGAGAGTAGTGACACTCCCTGTTTACAGGTGAGAAAGTTAAGAGAGTAGTGACACTCCCTGTTTACAGGTGAGAAAGTTAAGAGAGTGGTGACACTCCCTGTTTACAGGTGAGAAAGTTAAGAGAGTAGTGACACTCCCTGTTTACAGGTGAGAAAGTTAAGAGAGTAGTGACACTTCCTGTTTACAGGTGAGAAAGTTAAGAGAGTAGTGACACTCCCTGTTTACAGGTGAGAAAGTTAAGAGAGTAGTGACACTCCCTGTTTACAGGTGAGAAAGTTAAGAGAGTAGTGACACTCCCTGTTTACAGATGAGAAAGTTAAGAGAGTAGTGACACTCCCTGTTTACAGGTGAGAAAGTTAAGAGAGTAGTGACACTTCCTGTTTACAGGTGAGAAAGTTAAGAGAGTAGTGACACTCCCTGTTTACAGGTGAGAAAGTTAAGAGAGTAGTGACACTCCCTGTTTACAGGTGAGAAAGTTAAGAGAGTAGTGACACTCCCTGTTTACAGGTGAGAAAGTTAAGAGAGTAGTGACACTTCCTGTTTACAGGTGAGAAAGTTAAGAGAGTAGTGACACTTCCTGTTTACAGGTGAGAAAGTTAAGAGAGTAGTGACACTCCCTGTTTACAGGTGAGAAAGTTAAGAGAGTAGTGACACTTCCTGTTTACATGTGAGAAAGTTAAGAGAGTAGTGACACTCCCTGTTTACAGGTGAGAAAGTTAAGAGAGTAGTGACACTCCCTGTTTACAGGTGAGAAAGTTAAGAGAGTAGTGACACTCCCTGTTTACAGGTGAGAAAGTTAAGAGAGTAGTGACACTCCCTGTTTACAGGTGAGAAAGTTAAGAGAGTAGTGACACTCCCTGTTTACAGGTGAGAAAGTTAAGAGAGTAGTGACACTCCCTGTTTACAGGTGAGAAAGTTAAGAGAGTAGTGACACTCCCTGTTTACAGGTGAGAAAGTTAAGAGAGTAGTGACACTCCCTGTTTACAGGTGAGAAAGTTAAGAGAGTAGTGACACTTCCTGTCTACAGGTGAGAAACTTAAGAGGGTAGTGACACTCCCTGTTTACAGGTGAGAAACTTAAGAGAGTAGTGACACTCCCTGTTTACAGGTGAGAAACTTAAGAGAGTAGTGACACTCCCTGTTTACAGGTGAGAAACTTAAGAGAGTAGTGACACTCCCTGTTTACAGGTTACCTGGAGGTTACCTGGAGGTTATTCCGGGGATCAACGCCCCCGCGGCCCGGTCCACGACCAGGCCTCCCGATGGATCAGGGCTTGATCAACTAGGCTGTTACTGCTGGCCGCACGCAGTCCGACGTACGAGCCACAGCCGGGCTGATCCGGCACTGACTTTAGGTATCTGTCCAGCTCTCTCTTGAAGGCAGCCAGGGGTGAGAAACTTAAGAGAGTAGTGACACTCCCTGTTTACAGGTGAGAAAGTTAAGAGAGTAGTGACACTCCCTGTTTACAGGTGAGAAAGTTAAGAGAGTAGTGACACTCCCTGTTTACAGGTGAGAAAGTTAAGAGAGTAGTGACACTTCCTGTTTACAGGTGAGAAAGTTAAGAGAGTAGTGACACTCCCTGTTTACAGGTGAGAAAGTTAAGAGAGTAGTGACACTCCCTGTGTACAGGTGAGAAAGTTAAGAGAGTAGTGACACTCCCTGTTTACAGGTGAGAAAGTTAAGAGAGTAGTGACACTCCCTGTTTACAGGTGAGAAAGTTAAGAGAGTAGTGACACTTCCTGTTTACAGATGAGAAAGTTAAGAGAGTAGTGACACTTCCTGTTTACAGGTGAGAAAGTTAAGAGAGTAGTGACACTCCCTGTTTACAGGAGAGAAAGTTAAGAGAGTAGTGACACTTCCTGTTTACAGGTGAGAAAGTTAAGAGAGTAGTGACACTCCCTGTTTACAGGTGAGAAAGTTAAGAGAGTAGTGACACTCCCTGTTTACAGGTGAGAAAGTTAAGAGAGTAGTGACACTTCCTGTTTACAGGTGAGAAAGTTAAGAGAGTAGTGACACTCCCTGTTTACAGGTGAGAAAGTTAAGAGAGTAGTGACACTCCCTGTTTACAGGTGAGAAAGTTAAGAGAGTAGTGACACTTCCTGTTTACAGGTGAGAAAGTTAAGAGAGTAGTGACACTCCCTGTTTACAGGTGAGAAAGTTAAGAGAGTAGTGACACTCCCTGTTTACAGGTGAGAAAGTTAAGAGAGTAGTGACACTCCCTGTTTACAGGTGAGAAAGTTAAGAGAGTAGTGACACTCCCTGTTTACAGGTGAGAAAGTTAAGAGAGTAGTGACACTTCCTGTTTACAGGTGAGAAAGTTAAGAGAGTAGTGACACTCCCTGTTTACAGGTGAGAAAGTTAAGAGAGTAGGGACACTCCCTGTTTACAGGTGAGAAAGTTAAGAGAGTAGTGACACTCCCTGTTTACAGGTGAGAAAGTTAAGAGAGTAGTGACACTCCCTGTTTACAGGTGAGAAAGTTAAGAGAGTAGTGACACTTCCTGTTTACAGGTGAGAAAGTTAAGAGAGTAGTGACACTCCCTGTTTACAGGTGAGAAAGTTAAGAGAGTAGTGACACTCCCTGTTTACAGGTGAGAAAGTTAAGAGAGTAGTGACACTCCCTGTTTACAGGTGAGAAAGTTAAGAGAGTAGTGACACTTCCTGTTTACAGGTGAGAAAGTTAAGAGAGTAGTGACACTTCCTGTTTACAGGTGAGAAAGTTAAAAGAGTAGTGACACTCCCTGTTTACAGGTGAGAAAGTTAAGAGAGTAGTGACACTTCCTGTTTACATGTGAGAAAGTTAAGAGAGTAGTGACACTCCCTGTTTACAGGTGAGAAAGTTAAGAGAGTAGTGACACTCCCTGTTTACAGGTGAGAAAGTTAAGAGAGTAGTGACACTCCCTGTTTACAGGTGGGAAAGTTAAGAGAGTAGTGACACTCCCTGTTTACAGGTGAGAAAGTTAAGAGAGTAGTGACACTCCCTGTTTACAGGTGAGAAAGTTAAGAGAGTAGTGACACTCCCTGTTTACAGGTGAGAAAGTTAAGAGAGTAGTGACACTCCCTGTTTACAGGTGAGAAAGTTAAGAGAGTAGTGACACTCCCTGTTTACAGGTGAGAAAGTTAAGAGAGTAGTGACACTTCCTGTCTACAGTTGAGAAACTTAAGAGGGTAGTGACACTCCCTGTTTACAGGTGAGAAACTTAAGAGAGTAGTGACACTCCCTGTTTACAGGTGAGAAACTTAAGAGAGTAGTGACACTCCCTGTTTACAGGTGAGAAACTTAAGAGAGTAGTGACACTCCCTGTTTACAGGTGAGAAACTTATGAGAGTAGTGACACTCCCTGTTTACAGGTGAGAAAGTTAAGAGAGTAGTGACACTCCCTGTTTACAGGTGAGAAAGTTAAGAGAGTAGTGACACTCCCTGTTTACAGGTGAGAAAGTTAAGAGAGTAGTGACACTTCCTGTTTACAGGTGAGAAAGTTAAGAGAGTAGTGACACTCCCTGTTTACAGGTGAGAAAGTTAAGAGAGTAGTGACACTCCCTGTTTACAGGTGAGAAAGTTAAGAGAGTAGTGACACTCCCTGTTTACAGGTGAGAAAGTTAAGAGAGTAGTGACACTCCCTGTTTACAGGTGAGAAAGTTAAGAGAGTAGTGACACTTCCTGTTTACATGTGAGAAAGTTAAGAGAGTAGTGACACTCCCTGTTTACAGGTGAGAAAGTTAAGAGAGTAGTGACACTCCCTGTTTACAGGTGAGAAAGTTAAGAGAGTAGTGACACTCCCTGTTTACAGGTGAGAAAGTTAAGAGAGTAGTGACACTTCCTGTTTACAGATGAGAAAGTTAAGAGAGTAGTGACACTTCCTGTTTACAGGTGAGAAAGTTAAGAGAGTAGTGACACTCCCTGTTTACAGGTGAGAAAGTTAAGAGAGTAGTGACACTTCCTGTTTACAGGTGAGAAAGTTAAGAGAGTAGTGACACTCCCTGTTTACAGGTGAGAAAGTTAAGAGAGTAGTGACACTCCCTGTTTACAGGTGAGAAAGTTAAGAGATTAATGACACTCCCTGTTTACAGGTGAGAAAGTTAAGAGAGTAGTGACACTCCCTGTTTACAGGTGAGAAAGTTAAGAGAGTAGTGACACTCCCTGTTTACAGGTGAGAAACTTAAGAGAGTAGTGACACTCCCTGTTTACAGGTGAGAAAGTTAAGAGAGTAGTGACACTTCCTGTCTACAGGTGAGAAACTTAAGAGGGTAGTGACACTCCCTGTTTACAGGTGAGAAACTTAAGAGAGTAGTGACACTCCCTGTTTACAGGTGAGAAACTTAAGAGAGTAGTGACACTCCCTGTTTACAGGTGAGAAACTTAAGAGAGTAGTGACACTCCCTGTTTACAGGTCAGAAACTTAAGAGAGTAGTGACACTCCCTGTTTACAGGTGAGAAAGTTAAGAGAGTAGTGACACTCCGTGTTTACAGGTGAGAAAGTTAAGAGAGTAGTGACACTCCCTGTTTACAGGCGAGAAAGTTAAGAGAGTAGTGACACTTCCTGTTTACAGGTGAGAAAGTTAAGAGAGTAGTGACACTCCCTGTTTACAGGTGAGAAAGTTAAGAGAGTAGTGACACTCCCTGTTTACAGGTGAGAAAGTTAAGAGAGTAGTGACACTCCCTGTTTACAGGTGAGAAAGTTAAGAGAGTAGTGACACTCCCTGTTTACAGGTGAGAAAGTTAAGAGAGTAGAGTGAACTATACCTCGGGGAAGTGTCACAACACAGTGAACAAGTGAACTATACCTCGGGGAAGTGTCACAACACAGTGAACAAGTGAACTATACCTCGGGGAAGTGTCACAACACAGTGAACAAGTGAACTATACCTCGGGGAAGTGTCACAACACAGTGAACAAGTGAACTATACCTCGGGGAAGTGTCACAACACAGTGAACAAGTGAACTATACCTCGGGGAAGTGTCACAACACAGTGAACAAGTGAACTATACCTCGGGGAAGTGTCACAACACAGTGAACAAGTGAACTATACCTCGGGGAAGTGTCACAACACAGTGAACAAGTGAACTATACCTCGGGGAAGTGTCACAACACAGTGAACAAGTGAACTATACCTCGGGGAAGTGTCACAACACAGTGAACAAGTGAACTATACCTCGGGGAAGTGTCACAACACAGTGAACAAGTGAACTATACCTCGGGGAAGTGTCACAACACAGTGAACAAGTGAACTATACCTCGGGGAAGTGTCACAACACAGTGAACAAGTGAACTATACCTCGGGGAAGTGTCACAACACAGTGAACAAGTGAACTATACCTCGGGGACGTGTCACAACACAGTGAACAAGTGAACTATACCTCGGGGAAGTGGAAGTGTCACAACACAGTGAACAAGTGAACTATACCTCGGGGAAGTGTCACAACACAGTGAACAAGTGAACTATACCTCGGGGAAGTGTCACAACACAGTGAACAAGTGAACTATACCTCGGGGAAGTGTCACAACACAGTGAACAAGTGAACTATACCTCGGGGAAGTGTCACAACACAGTGAACAAGTGAACTATACCTCGGGGAAGTGTCACAACACAGTGAACAAGTGAACTATACCTCGGGGAAGTGTCACAACACAGTGAACAAGTGAACTATACCTCGGGGAAGTGTCACAACACAGTGAACAAGTGAACTATACCTCGGGGAAGTGTCACAACACAGTGAACAAGTGAACTATACCTCGGGGAAGTGTCACAACACAGTGAACAAGTGAACTATACCTCGGGGAAGTGTCACAACACAGTGAACAAGTGAACTATACCTCGGGGAAGTGTCACAACACAGTGAACAAGTGAACTATACCTCGGGGAAGTGTATACCTCGGGGAAGTGTCACAACACAGTGAACAAGTGAACTATACCTCGGGGAAGTGTCACAACACAGTGAACAAGTGAACTATACCTCGGGGAAGTGTCACAACACAGTGAACAAGTGAACTATACCTCGGGGAAGTGTCACAACACAGTGAACAAGTGAACTATACCTCGGGGAAGTGTCACAACACAGTGAACAAGTGAACTATACCTCGGGGAAGTGTCACAACACAGTGAACAAGTGAACTATACCTCGGGGAAGTGTCACAACACAGTGAACAAGTGAACTATACCTCGGGGAAGTGTCACAACACAGTGAACAAGTGAACTATACCTCGGGGAAGTGTCACAACACAGTGAACAAGTGAACTATACCTCGGGGAAGTGTCACAACACAGTGAACAAGTGAACTATACCTCGGGGAAGTGTCACAACACAGTGAACAAGTGAACTATACCTCGGGGAAGTGTCACAACACAGTGAACAAGTGAACTATACCTCGGGGAAGTGTCACAACACAGTGAACAAGTGAACTATACCTCGGGGAAGTGTCACAACACAGTGAACAAGTGAACTATACCTCGGGGAAGTGTCACAACACAGTGAACAAGTGAACTATACCTCGGGGAAGTGTCACAACACAGTGAACAAGTGAACTATACCTCGGGGAAGTGTCACAACACAGTGAACAAGTGAACTATACCTCGGGGAAGTGTCACAACACAGTGAACAAGTGAACTATACCTCGGGGAAGTGTCACAACACAGTGAACAAGTGAACTATACCTCGGGGAAGTGTCACAACACAGTGAACAAGTGAACTATACCTCGAGGAAGTGGTGAACAAGTCGGGGAAGTCACAACACAGTGAACAAGTGAACTATACCTCGGGGAAGTGTCACAACACAGTGAACAAGTGAACTATACCTCGGGGAAGTGTCACAACACAGTGAACAAGTGAACTATACCTCGGGGAAGTGTCACAACACAGTGAACAAGTGAACTATACCTCGGGGAAGTGTCACAACACAGTGAACAAGTGAACTATACCTCGGGGAAGTGTCACAACACAGTGAACAAGTGAACTATACCTCGGGGAAGTGTCACAACACAGTGAACAAGTGAACTATACCTCGGGGAAGTGTCACAACACAGTGAACAAGTGAACTATACCTCGGGGAAGTGTCACAACACAGTGAACAAGTGAACTATACCTCGGGGAAGTGTCACAACACAGTGAACAAGTGAACTATACCTCGGGGAAGTGTCACAACACAGTGAACAAGTGAACTATACCTCGGGGAAGTGTCACAACACAGTGAACAAGTGAACTATACCTCGGGGAAGTGTCACAACACAGTGAACAAGTGAACTATACCTCGGGGAAGAGTCACAACACAGTGAACAAGTGAACTATAACTCGGGGAAGTGTCACAACACAGTGAACAAGTGAACTATACCTCGGGGAAGTGTCACAACACAGTGAACAAGTGAACTATACCTCGGGGAAGTGTCACAACACAGTGAACAAGTGAACTATACCTCGGGGAAGTGTCACAACACAGTGAACAAGTGAACTATACCTCGGGGAAGTGTCACAACACAGTGAACAAGTGAACTATACCTCGGGGAAGTGTCACAACACAGTGAACAAGTGAACTATACCTCGGGGAAGTGTCACAACACAGTGAACAAGTGAACTATACCTCGGGGAAGTGTCACAACACAGTGAACAAGTGAACTATACCTCGGGGTAGTGTCACAACACAGTGAACAAGTGAACTATACCTTGGGGAAGTGTCACAACACAGTGAACAAGTGAACTATACCTCGGGGAAGTGTCACAACACAGTGAACAAGTGAACTATACCTCGGGGAAGTGTCACAACACAGTGAACAAGTGAACTATAGCTCGGGGAAGTGTCACAACACAGTGAACAAGTGAACTATACCTCGGGGTAGTGTCACAACACAGTGAACAAGTGAACTATACCTCGGGGAAGTGTCACAACACAGTGAACAAGTGAACTATACCTCGGGGAAGTGTCACAACACAGTGAACAAGTGAACTATACCTCGGGGAAGTGTCACAACACAGTGAACAAGTGAACTATACCTCGGGGAAGTGTCACAACACAGTGAACAAGTGAACTATACCTCGGGGAAGTGTCACAACACAGTGAACAAGTGAACTATACCTCGGGGAAGTGTCACAACACAGTGAACAAGTGAACTATACCTCGGGGAAGTGTCACAACACAGTGAACAAGTGAACTATACCTCGGGGAAGTGTCACAACACAGTGAACAAGTGAACTATACCTCGGGGAAGTGTCACAACACAGTGAACAAGTGAACTATACCTCGGGGAAGTGTCACAACACAGTGAACAAGTGAACTATACCTCGGGGAAGTGTCACAACACAGTGAACAAGTGAACTATACCTCGGGGAAGTGTCACAACACAGTGAACAAGTGAACTATACCTCGGGGAAGTGTCACAACACAGTGAACAAGTGAACTATACCTCGGGGAAGTGTCACAACACAGTGAACAAGTGAACTATACCTCGGGGAAGTGTCACAACACAGTGAACAAGTGAACTATACCTCGGGGAAGTGTCACAACACAGTGAACAAGTGAACTATACCTCGGGGAAGTGTCACAACACAGTGAACAAGTGAACTATACCTCGGGGAAGTGTCACAACACAGTGAACAAGTGAACTATACCTCGGGGAAGTGTCACAACACAGTGAACAAGTGAACTATACCTCAGTGAACAAGTGGGGAAGTGTCACAACACAGTGAACAAGTGAACTATACCTCGGGAAAGTGTCACAACACAGTGAACAAGTGAACTATACCTCGGGGAAGTGTCACAACACAGTGAACAAGTGAACTATACCTCGGGGAAGTGTCACAACACAGTGAACAAGTGAACTATACCTCGGGGAAGTGTCACAACACAGTGAACAAGTGAACTATACCTCGGGGAAGTGTCACAACACAGTGAACAAGTGAACTATACCTCGGGGAAGTGTCACAACACAGTGAACAAGTGAACTATACCTCGGGGAAGTGTCACAACACAGTGAACAAGTGAACTATACCTCGGGGAAGTGTCACAACACAGAGAACAAGTGAACTATACCTCGGGGAAGTGTCACAACACAGTGAACAAGTGAACTATACCTCGGGGAAGTGTCACAACACAGAGAACAAGTGAACTATACCTCGGGGAAGTGTCACAACACAGTGAACAAGTGAACTATACCTCGGGGGAGTGTCACAACACAGTGAACAAGTGAACTATACCTCAGTGTCACAACACAGTGAACAAGTGAACTATACCTCGGGGCAGTGTCACAACACAGAGAACAAGTGAACTATACCTCGGGGTAGTGTCACAACACAGTGAACAAGTGAACTATACCTCGGGGAAGTGTCACAACACAGTGAACAAGTGAACTATACCTCGGGGAAGTGTCACAACACAGTGAACAAGTGAACTATACCTCGGGGAAGTGTCACAACACAGTGAACAAGTGAACTATACAGTGAACAAGTGAACTATACCTCGGGGAAGTGTTACAACACAGTGAACAAGTGAACTATACCTCGGGGAAGTGTCACAACACAGTGAACAAGTGAACTATACCTCGGGGAAGTGTCACAACACAGTGAACAAGTGAACTATACCTCGGGGACGTGTCACAACACAGTGGTGAAGTGTCGCAACACAGTGAACAAGTGAACTATACTTCGTGGAAGTGTCACAACCCAGTGAACAAGTGAACTATACCTCGGGGAAGTGTCACAACACAGTGAACAAGTGAACTATACCTCGGGGAAGTGTCACAACACAGTGAACAAGTGAACTATACCTCAGGGAAGTGTCACAACACAGTGAACAAGTGAACTATACCTCGGGGAAGTGTCACAACACAGTGAACAAGTGAACTATACCTCGGGGAAGTGTCACAACACAGTGAACAAGTGAACTATACCTCGGGGAAGTGTCACAACACAGTGAACAAGTGAACTATACCTCGGGGAAGTGTCACAACACAGTGAACAAGTGAACTATACCTCGGGGAAGTGTCACAACACAGTGAACAAGTGAACTATACCTCGGGGAAGTGTCACAACACAGTGAACAAGTGAACTATACCTCGGGGAAGTGTCACAACACAGTGAACAAGTGAACTATACCAGTGAACAAGTGAACTATACCTCGGGGAAGTGTCACAACACAGTGAACAAGTGAACTATACCTCGGGGAAGTGTCAAAACACAGTGAACAAGTGAACTATACCTCGGGGAAGTGTCACAACACAGTGAACAAGTGAACTATACCTCGGGGAAGTGTCACAACACAGTGAACAAGTGAACTATACCTCGGGGAAGTGTCACAACACAGTGAACAAGTGAACTATACCTCGGGGAAGTGTCACAACACAGTGAACAAGTGAACTATACCTCGGGGAAGTGTCACAACACAGTGAACAAGTGAACTATACCTCGGGGAAGTGTCACAACACAGTGAACAAGTGAACTATACCTCGGGGAAGTGTCACAACACAGTGAACAAGTGAACTATACCTCGGGGAAGTGTCACAACACAGTGAACAAGTGAACTATACCTCGGGGAAGTGTCACAACACAGTGAACAAGTGAACTATACCTCGGGGAAGTGTCACAACACAGTGAACAAGTGAAATATACCTCGGGGAAGGGTCACCACACAGTGAACAAGTGCCTTATGGACAACTTTTCATAGACCATCCCCGATAGTTTCCATGTAATAACTTGAGAAAGAACCCTCGGATCGGTTTCAAACTTAAAAAACCTGGTGTATCTTATACAGAAGATATTTAATTTTACGTGAAGGAGCCAATTCTCTCATTTTATTTTTTAAATGGTCTGGTAATTTTTCTTGCAAAATATCTTGACTAGGCCTTTTCTAAATGTTTCCAATTTTAATATCTGATACATTTTATAAAAAGGATTTTTCTATATATTTCACCTACAGAGGCGTACGACTGATGGATTCTGTGTTATAATTCCTGATTTCCAGTTTCGGTCACCGTCAAAATCTCACTGCTGACGAGCGTCGTCTTCAAGGTGCATTGATTTTGGTTTCTGTAAGTTTTATTTTGATTATTTTATGAAATAAATGAGTTTGAAAGAAATAACTTGAGGATGTGTCTACAAACATTAAATGCTAGGGAATCATACATTAATACTGCAGTAGTAATCTATGCGCCACTCCGCACTATTCCTTCTGCGTGAGTTTATGGGATAAAAGAGGAGATAGAGAATCACTGGTAGTGCTAGAGTATCACTGGTGGTGCTTGAGAATCACTGGTGGTGCCAGAGCATCACTGGTGGTGCTTGAGAATCACTGCTGGTGCTAGAGTATCGCCGGTGGTGCTAGAGTATCACTGGTGGTGCTAGAAAATCACTGGTGGTGCTAGAGTATCACTAGTGGTGCTGGAGTATCACTGGTGGTGCTTGAGAATCACTGGTGGTGCTAGAGCATCACTGGTGGTGCTAAATAATCACTGGAGGTGTTAGAGTATCACAAGTGGTGCTAGAGTATCACTGGTGGTGCTAGAGAATCGCTGGTGATGCTTGAGTATCACTGGTGGTGCTAGAGAATCGCTGGTGGTGCTAGAGTATCACTGGTGGTGCTAGAGAATCGCTGGTGGTGCTTGAGTACAATTGATGGTGCTTTAGAATCACTGGTGGTGCTCGAGAATTACTGGTCGTGCTAGAGAATCATTGGTGATGCTAGATTAACACTGGTGGTGCTAGAGAATCAATGGTGGTGCTAGAGTATCACTGGTGGTGGTAGAGAATCACTGGTGGTGCTAGAGAATCAGTTGTGTGCTACAGAATCGCTGGTGGTGCTAAAATATTACTGGTAGTGCTAGAGAATCACTGGTGGTATACTAGAGTATCACTGGTGGTGGTAGAGAATCAATGGTGGTGCTAGAGTATCACTTATAGTGCTTGAGAATCTCTGGTGGTGCTAGAGTATCACTGATGGTGCCTGAGAATTGCTTGTAGTGCTAGAGTATCCCTGGTGGTGCTAGAGAATCGCTGGTGGTGCTAGAGTATCACTGGTGGTGGTAGAGAATCACTGGTGGTGCTAGAGAATCAGTTGTGTGCTACAGAATCGCTGGTGGTGCTAAAGTATTACTGGTGGTGCTAGAGAATCACTGGTGGTGCTAGAGTATCACTGGTGTTGGTAGAGAATCACTGGTGGTGCTAGAGTATCACTGATAGTGCTTGAGAATCTCTGGTGGTGCTAGAGTATCACTGATGGTGCTTGAGAATCACTGGTGGTGCTAGAGCATCCGTGGTGGTGCTAGAGAATCTCTGGTGGTGCTAGAGTATCACTGGTGGTGGTAGAGAATCACTGGTGGTGCTAGAGAATCAGTTGTGTGCTACAGAATCACTGGTGGTGCTAAAGTATTACTGGTGGTGCTAGAGAATCACTGGTGGTGCTAGAGTATCACTGTTGGTGGTACTGAATCACTGGTGGTGCTAGAGTATCACTGATGGTGCTTGAGAATCTCTGGTGGTGCTAGAGTATCACTGATTGTGCTTGAGAATCACTGGTGGTGCTAGAGTATCCGTGGTGGTGCTATAGAATCTCTGGTGTGCTATAGAATCACTGTTGGTGCTAGAGTATCACTGGTGGTGGTAGAGAATCACTGGTGGTGCTAGAGTATCACTGTTGGTGGTACTGAATCACTGGTGGTGCTAGAGTATCACTGATGGTGCTTGAGAATCTCTGGTGGTGCTAGAGTATCACTGATTGTGCTTGAGAATCACTGGTGGTGCTAGAGTATCCGTGGTGGTGCTATAGAATCTCTGGTGTGCTATAGAATCACTGTTGGTGCTAGAGTATCACTGGTGGTGGTAGAGAATCACTGGTGGTGCTAGAGTATCACTGATAGTGCTTGAGAATCACTGGTGGTGCTAGAGTATCACTGGTTGTGCTAGAGAATCACTGGTGGTGCTAAAGTATCCCTGGTGGTGCTAGAGAATCACTGGTGTGCTACAGAATCACTGATGGTGGTTGAGAATCACTTGTGGTGCTAGAGTATCACTGGTGGTGCTAGAGAATCACTGATGGTGCTAGAGAATCGCTGGTGGTGCTATAGAATCACTGGTGATGCTAGAGAATCACTGGTATACCTGTAGTATACCGAGAGAAGGTTTCGGGGATCAGCACCCCCGCAGCCCGGTCTGCGACCAGGCCTCATGGTGGATCAGGGTCTGACCCACCAGGCTGTTACTGTTGGCCGCACATAAACCGACGTACGAACCTCAACCCGGCTGATCAGGTACTGACTTTAGGTGCCTGTCCAGCACCTTCTTGAGAACAGTCAGGGGTCTATTGGTAATCCCCCTTATGTATGCTGGGAGGCATTTGAACAGTCTTGGGCCCCTGACACTTATTGTATCAGAGGCCCAAGTAGGTTAAGTTTGATTAGGTTAGGTTAGTTTAGAGTAGGTTAAGTTAGAGTAAGTTGGTTACGTAAGGTTAAGTTAGGTTGGGTTCGGTAAGTTTAGGTTAAGTTATGTTAAGTTAGAGTAATTTAGGTTAGGTTTGAATTGAACAGATTATTTTGTCTTTATTATTTAAAACAAATAACCAATTTCAACGTCCCACAATTCTAATACGTCAAATAGAACAAACCATAAAACGTTATCAGAGCTTGAACGAACCAGACCAAATTATCGCCAATATTTACGGTTCATTAATAGTGACTCGTCCAACTTAGCGACAGTGAAATACTGACTGTAACTGAGAAAACGGGATGAATATACTAGCAATATAACTAGAGTGTCAGGTTGCTCACTGGTTGGGTTCCAAGTGGCATGGATGTCGGCGAGCCAGTGATCAAACCATCCCGTCCAGAACTCCGCCACCATGAAAGGTCTGTCTGGCTGAAGCTCCTTCAACACGGACAGGTTCTCCTCCACGTTGCCTTGGAAGTTAGCTGTCATCAGCACTACGTACGAAAAATATTGTTAGATTTGTTAACATGGAGTGGAAGTTCTGTCATACCACCCAACACATTCATTACACAGGGGGAAGAACTGAGATCAGATTTTTAAGTACATTAAAATTCTTTTACACTGAGAGTTATGTTGGCAGAAGCCTTCACTCAACTAACTGAGAGTTATGTTGGCAGAAGCCTTCACTTTAACTGAGAGTTATGTTGTCAGAAGCCTTCACTCAACTAACTGAGAGTTATGTTAGTAGAAGCCTTCACTTTAACTGAGAGTTATGTTGGCAGAAGCCTTCACTCAACTAACTGAGAGTTATGTTGGCAGAAGCCTTCACTCAACTAACTGAGAGTTATGTTGGCAGAAGCCTTCACTCAACTAACTGAGAGTTATGTTGGCAGAAGCCTTCACTCAACTAACTGAGAGTTATGTTGGCAGAAGCCTTCACTCAACTAACTGAGAGTTATGTTGGCAGAAACCTTCACTTTAACTGAGAGTTATGTTGGCAGAAGCCTTCACTCAACTAACTGAGAGTTATGTTGGCAGAAGCCTTCACTCAACTAACTGAGAGTTATGTTGGCAGAAACCTTCACTTTAACTGAGAGTTATGTTGGCAGAAGCCTTCACTCAACTAACTGAGAGTTATGTTGGCAGAAGCCTTCACTCAACTAACTGAGAGTTATGTTGGCAGAAGCCTTCACTCAACTAACTGAGAGTTATGTTGGCAGAAGCCTTCACTCAACTAACTGAGAGTTATGTTGGCAGAAACCTTCACTTTAACTGAGAGTTATGTTGGCAGAAGCCTTCACTCAACTAACTGAGAGTTATGTTGGCAGAAGCCTTCACTCAACTAACTGAGAGTTATGTTGGCAGAAGCCTTCACTCAACTAACTGAGAGTTATGTTGGCAGAAGCCTTCACTCAACTAACTGAGAGTTATGTTGGCAGAAACCTTCACTTTAACTGAGAGTTATGTTGGCAGAAGCCTTCACTCAACTAACTGAGAGTTATGTTGGCAGAAGCCTTCACTCAACTAACTGAGAGTTATGTTGGCAGAAACCTTCACTTTAACTGAGAGTTATGTTGGCAGAAGCCTTCACTCAACTAACTGAGAGTTATGTTGGCAGAAGCCTTCACTCAACTAACTGAGAGTTATGTTGGCAGAAGCCTTCACTCAACTAACTGAGAGTTATGTTGGCAGAAGCCTTCACTCAACTAACTGAGAGTTATGTTGGCAGAAACCTTCACTTTAACTGAGAGTTATGTTGGCAGAAGCCTTCACTCAACTAACTGAGAGTTATGTTGGCAGAAGCCTTCACTCAACTAACTGAGAGTTATGTTGGCAGAAGCCTTCACTCAACTAACTGAGAGTTATGTTGGCAGAAACCTTCACTCAACTAACTGAGAGTTATGTTGGCAGAAACCTTCACTCAACTAACTGAGAGTTATGTTGGCAGAAGCCTTCACTCAACTAACTGAGAGTTATGTTAGCAGAAGCCTTCACTCAACTAACTGAGAGTTATGTTGGCAGAAGCCTTCACTCAACTAACTGAGAGTTATGTTGGCAGAAACCTTCACTTTAACTGAGAGTTATGTTGGCAGAAGCCTTCACTCAACTAACTGAGAGTTATGTTGGCAGAAGCCTTCACTCAACTAACTGAGAGTTATGTTGGCAGAAGCCTTCACTCAACTAACTGAGAGTTATGTTGGCAGAAACCTTCACTTTAACTGAGAGTTATGTTGGCAGAAGCCTTCACTCAACTAACTGAGAGTTATGTTGGCAGAAGCCTTCACTCAACTAACTGAGAGTTATGTTGGCAGAAGCCTTCACTCAACTAACTGAGAGTTATGTTGGCAGAAGCCTTCACTCAACTAACTGAGAGTTATGTTGGCAGAAGCCTTCACTCAACTAACTGAGAGTTATGTTGGCAGAAGCCTTCACTCAACTAACTGAGAGTTATGTTAGCAGAAGCCTTCACTCAACTAACTGAGAGTTATGTTGGCAGAAACCTTCACTCAACTAACTGAGAGTTATGTTAGCAGAAGCCTTCACTCAACTAACTGAGAGTTATGTTACCAGAAGCCTTCACTCAACTAACTGAGAGTTATGTTGGCAGAAACCTTCACTCAACTAACTGAGAGTTATGTTAGCAGAAGCCTTCACTCAACTAACTGAGAGTTATGTTACCAGAAGCCTTCACTCAACTAACTGAGAGTTATGTTGGCAGAAGCCTTCACTCAACTAACTGAGAGTTATGTTAGCAGAAGCCTTCACTCAACTAACTGAGAGTTATGTTACCAGAAGCCTTCACTCAACTAACTGAGAGTTATGTTACCAGAAGCCTTCACTCAACTAACTGAGAGTTATGTTACCAGAAGCCTTCACTCAACTAACTGAGAGTTATGTTGGCAGAAACCTTCACTTTAACTGAGAGTTATGTTGGCAGAAGCCTTCACTCAACTAACTGAGAGTTATGTTGGCAGAAGCCTTCACTCAACTAACTGAGAGTTATGTTAGCAGAAGCCTTCACTCAACTAACTGAGAGTTATGTTGGCAGAAACCTTCACTCAACTAACTGAGAGTTATGTTAGCAGAAGCCTTCACTCAACTAACTGAGAGTTATGTTACCAGAAGCCTTCACTCAACTAACTGAGAGTTATGTTGGCAGAAACCTTCACTCAACTAACTGAGAGTTATGTTAGCAGAAGCCTTCACTCAACTAACTGAGAGTTATGTTACCAGAAGCCTTCACTCAACTAACTGAGAGTTATGTTGGCAGAAACCTTCACTCAACTAACTGAGAGTTATGTTAGCAGAAGCCTTCACTCAACTAACTGAGAGTTATGTTACCAGAAGCCTTCACTCAACTAACTGAGAGTTATGTTGGCAGAAGCCTTCACTCAACTAACTGAGAGTTATGTTAGCAGAAGCCTTCACTCAACTAACTGAGAGTTATGTTACCAGAAGCCTTCACTCAACTAACTGAGAGTTATGTTACCAGAAGCCTTCACTCAACTAACTGAGAGTTATGTTACCAGAAGCCTTCACTCAACTAACTGAGAGTTATGTTGGCAGAAACCTTCACTTTAACTGAGAGTTATGTTGGCAGAAGCCTTCACTCAACTAACTGAGAGTTATGTTGGCAGAAGCCTTCACTCAACTAACTGAGAGTTATGTTAGCAGAAGCCTTCACTCAACTAACTGAGAGTTATGTTACCAGAAGCCTTCACTCAACTAACTGAGAGTTATGTTGGCAGAAACCTTCACTCAACTAACTGAGAGTTATGTTAGCAGAAGCCTTCACTCAACTAACTGAGAGTTATGTTACCAGAAGCCTTCACTCAACTAACTGAGAGTTATGTTGGCAGAAACCTTCACTCAACTAACTGAGAGTTATGTTAGCAGAAGCCTTCACTCAACTAACTGAGAGTTATGTTACCAGAAGCCTTCACTCAACTAACTGAGAGTTATGTTGGCAGAAGCCTTCACTCAACTAACTGAGAGTTATGTTAGCAGAAGCCTTCACTCAACTAACTGAGAGTTATGTTACCAGAAGCCTTCACTCAACTAACTGAGAGTTATGTTGGCAGAAGCCTTCACTCAACTAACTGAGAGTTATGTTGTCAGAAGCCTTCACTCAACTAACTGAGAGTTATGTTGTCAGAAGCCTTCACTCAACTAACTGAGAGTTATGTTGGCAGAAGCCTTCACTCAACTAACTGAGAGTTATGTTGTCAGAAGCCTTCGCTCAACTAACTGAGAGTTATGTTGGCAGAAACCTTGATCATAACAATAAGATCTGCTGACTTACCAGTCAAAGGACTGGTAAGTCAGCGCCAGAAATTGGTTAAGTGACTAAAAGCTAAACTAAAACATTAACACATGAATAACACGCAGCGTATATATGCATCAAATCGGATCCTCTACTTTTGAAACGTTTCTCCAGCGCAGCAGGCTTATTCAGTTGAATACAGAAGTGACTAATATACTGGAGACAGTTGAAAAAAATTGGCATTCGTTGATGGAGCTACATACATACATACATATATAAATATTTTATCTATCATCCCACAACAGGATTCGAACCTGAGCAGTCTGTAGCACAGTAGACAGCATTTTCTCCACTCTTCAGTCTGGATGAGAGGCAAAAGTACTGTGTACTCTGATACATAATGTGCAGGTAGCTGAGAGAAGATGCATGCAAATAATTTCGCCCGTTTGCGAATTTTTAAGTATATATATATATATATATATATATATATATATATATATATATATATATATATATATATATATTATATATATATATATATATTATATATATATATATATGAGTCTGTGGAGACAAAGAACTTTGTCCTTGGAGGCAAAGAGGGGAATGTATGAGAGTATAGTTTTACCAACGCTCTTATATGGGTGTGAAGCATGGGTGATGAATGTTGCAGCGAGGAGAAGGCTGGAGGCAGTGGAGATGTCATGTCTGAGGGCAATGTGTGGTGTGAATATAATGCAGAGAATTCGTAGTTTGGAAGTTAGGAGGAGGTGCGGGATTACCAAAACTGTTGTCCAGAGGGCTGAGGAAGGGTTGTTGAGGTGGTTCGGACATGTGGAGAGAATGGAGCGAAACAGAATAACTTCAAGAGTGTATCAGTCTGTAGTGGAAGGAATCAGTCTGTAGTGGAAGGAAGGCGGGGTAGGGGGCGGCCTAGGAAAGGTTGGAGGGAGGGGGTGAAGGAGGTTTTGTGTGCGAGGGGCTTGGACTTCCAGCAGGCATGCGTGAGCGTGTTTGGTAGGAGTGAATGGAGACAAATGGTTTTTAATACTTGACGTGCTGTTGGAGTGTGAGCAAAGTAACATTTATGAAGGAGTTCAGGGAAACCGGCAGGCCGGACTTGAGTCCTGGAGATGGGAAGTACAGTGCCTGCACTCTGAAGGAGGGGTGTTAATGTTGCAGTTTAAAAACTGTAGTGTAAAGCACCATTCTGGCAAGACAGTGATGGAGTGAATGATGGTGAAAGTTTTTCTTTTTCGGGCCACCCTGCCTTGGTGGGAATCGGCCGGTGTGATAAAAAAAATATATAATGTATATATATATATATAATGTCGTGTCGAATACGTATAATTGGTCAGTTAACAAGAACTCATTTAAAATTAAGTCCTTTGTAACAATTTTCTCATATACATTTAAAATATTTTTTTTTTCATTTATGTTAATTTAAAAATTAATAATTTTGTACCAAAAGAACCTTAGAAAACTTACCTGACCTTAGTATAATAAGCGCAAATTAATTTAGCCTAATCCAACTAAATATATTTTAGATAAATTTACAATAATTTAATACTAAACAAACACAATGAAATATATTTTTTTCGTTAGGTTCAGAATGATTTTGGAGAAATTATTGCATAAACAAATTTTCACTTGTCCTATATGGCAAGATGAACGTTGCTATTTAAGCCAAGATCGCAAGTTCTGCCTATTCGGCACGACATATACATATATATATATATATATATATATATATATATATATATATATATATATATATATATATATATATATATATATATATATATATATATATATATATATATAGTCATTTATCAAACTGCATTAAGCCAGGACTCGACCCTACGAACCTTGTACCGCCTCAAGAGAGAGAACAACGCAGGCATCACCTTACCACTACACCACTGATCCTACAAGAACCAAGCACACAGCACTTAGCTAGGTGTTTGTTTTGGTCCGAGGACACTCGTGGCAGTGGTATCTCAAGGATTTCAGCCTCATCCTGTTTGAATACCCGCCTCAACGAGCAGTTTATAATAGCAATGATATGACGAAACAAGTGATTTTAAGTCATTTACTAAACTGTGGCAGTACCAAAGCCTACATTTAAATAATTTTTTTGTTTACATACATACCTATGTTTAAGTTTAATTGGTAAATTATACACAATAAATCGATAATTAGTACTTTTATCACTGATCGACACCATGCCTAACCCTTCTAGGGTAGGGTAGGTGCCTGAGCCCGAGCCTTTAGCTCATAAGACTGTCATTCCCATTAGCCCCCTTGTGGCGGGGATGGCAGACCAGAGAGGCCTAGCTTGTGGCTAGGCCTTGGGACAGTTGGTCCCAAAGATGAGGAGGTACTTGTGCCTCCTCCCATGGGAGACTTAGGTCTCAGACACTCCCTAAAGAGGGAGCCAAGGCCGGGCCACCACTTGGACAAGGCCCGGGCCGGGAGAATACCGGCTAATCTTTAACTAAGTAACTAACTACTTTTATCACTGACGGGAAGCACTTCACGACGTCTCTTGTGCTGTGAAAACTGTCACCATCACTACTTTGGTCTCATTATTAAGCAATATTAACATTATTAAGCAATATTTTCGGGCCATGGTAAAGAGCAGATGACTGGAAACCGGACACGCGGATACGGCGGTCGTACTGTATACATGTACTCACCTAATTGTGGTTGCAGGGGTCGAGACTCAGCTCCTGGCCCCGCCACTTCGCTGAGTCTTACTAGGTCCTCTTTCTCCCTGCTCCATGAATTTTATCATACCTCATCTTAAAACTATGTATGGTTCCTGCCTCCACTACCTCACTTACTAGGCTATTCCACTTCCTGACAACTCTATGACTGAAGAAATACTTCCTAACAACCCTTTGACTCATCTGGGTCTTCAACTTCCAATTGTGACCTCTTGTGTCTGTGTCCCATCTCTGAAACATCCTGTCTTTGTCCACCTTGTCTATTCCGCGCAGTATTTTATATGTCGTTATCATGTCTCCCCTGACCCTCCTGTCCTCCAGTGTCGTCATGCCGATTTCCCTCAACCTTTCTTCGCAGGACATTCCCCTTAGCTCTGGAACTAACCTTGTCGCAAACCTTTGCACTTTCTCTAATTTCTTGACGTGCTTGATCAAGTGCGGGTTCCAGACAGGTGTTGCATACTCCAGTATGGGCCTGACGTACACAGTGCACAGTGTCTTGAACGA